>NC_056732.1:578329907-578340677 GCF_019279795.1 Protopterus annectens
CAGTAGTACTGACATTCTTAGTTTGATGGCCAGTAGCTCTACTGTAAGTATGGCTTTTGTTGATGTTAGGATTACCAGAGGACTTGATGGCGCTTTTACTTCTAAAATCTATAGGAAAAGTTACGATACAAATACGTTTGTCCAGAGACAGAGTATACATTCTGGGCACATTTTTAATAATGTTGTGACAGCACAGATGTTAAGAACATCCAGATTGACAGCAGGTGACTCCACCTTCTCTTGTGAATTGAAACATATGGAACAGCGATTCCTTGAGAGGGGTTATAATAAGAAAGAAATCAGCTCGGTTACAGCTCGAGCATATACATCTAGAACTCAGGAAGGTAAGCCATATTTCTCTTCACCCACTCAATTTTGCAAACAGAAAGTGTCCAACTGTAAACTGAGACTACCAGTTACTTATGCCAGCAACATGAGATTGTTGAAGGACATCTATACTAAACACTGTGATATACTTAGATCTAATGAGAGAGTGGAATCAATAGTAGGAGAAGCCCCGAGCTATATGTATAAGAATAAGAGATCACTTAAGAAATTGCTATGTTATCCAAAGTTTAACTCCAGTACTGATACACAGCTTAATATTGGTACATTTCCTTGTTGGGCATGTAACTACTGTCATTTGATTGACAGTAGTGCTGCATTTGAACACCCAGATATGCATAAAAATATGTTTTTCAGAGCCAGAGCTAACTGTAACACAGTGAATTTGGTTTATTTAACCTACTGCACGGTTTGTTACTGTTTCTACATTGGGATGACAACACGCAGGCTACGAGACAGGATGAGAGCGCATCAGTATGATATCTCCAGGAGAGCTGAGACTAATGCTTTATCTAAGCACATCATGTTACTAGGTGCTCAGCACAATTTTAAGCTTATGGTTGTTGAAACAGTCAATGTGGAGTGATATAAATTATTTATAGAACTAAGGTAGAAAGCAAATAATTTAACTGGATTATTAGAATGAAAGCTAATATGGGGAAAGGCCTCAATGATACATTTTCTATTAAACCAGTTTTAATGAATAGGCCCTTAGCCAGATAGAGATTAATTATGTTCAGTATTTTTTTTAATGTTTTTAGGAATGAAATGTTCTATATGCTTTTAAGTATGAAATGTTTTCATGTTTATATAATGAGTTCTGAGCTGCATTTTTTGGCTGTTGAATGAAATGCTTTATATGTTTTTATGAATGAAATGTTTTTGTATTTATACAATGAGCTTTGAGCTGCATTTTTTGGTGTGACTTTAAGGGCTCTTGTTAATTCCTAATTGTTTTGCATGCTAATTGGCTGCTTTGCTGTTTAAAAGTACTACAGTTTGGATCTTTATTTCTCTGATGAAGCAGCTGCTGCTACGAAAGCACTTACTGTTTGTTCTCCTGTTTGTTCTGGGATTAAATTCTTGAATTTTGCTGCTGTGTTCTGCTGCCTCCTTTGACTGTGACATTGTATGATTTCTTTTTTGGAGGACTGGTTTACCTACACCATAGTCTTTGTTCTTTGTTGCCATGTATACATACATACATACATGCATAAATATATATATATATTTAACCCCATGCCTGCAAACCATCCAGCTTCCCTTAATCAGACTTAACACTTTCCAAGAGTGTACATCGTCTAGTCAACTATGAAGATGCTTTATGCTCTCACTGGCATCCTGGCAATGAGTAATTTAACTCCACCCATGATGGTGACATAAGCACTTGGGGCAGTGTAGGGCCACCTATTCCCCTTTGCTTATGAATGTGTGCGACAATACATGCACCAACAGGTGCTACCTTGACTGGTTTGGATGCACATACCTTGAATTGTGACAGCTCTCAGCTGCCTAGCTGGGGCCCTGTCATCGGAGCAACATCATGAGTTTGCAGGAGCCATTCCTCTCCCAGGATGTACACAATCCAATCCCCTGCCTTCACTGTCAGCTACCAAAGCCACTAGTTGTACTCTGACTGTCTGGGCCGTAGTCAAGGCTTTATCCCTTTGCCATCACCACAAGCTTCATCCTTTTGCAGTTTTACAATTCTCATCTTGTTTAGCACAATGCCTGTACTATAGCACAGACAGTGACTTATGCAGTTTATAATTATAAAATCTCTGAAAGCTTGTTTACCTGTGTAAAATGTATAAATGTTGTTGTTTATACTGTTTTTTTTTTCCACAGGAGCAAATCTAGTTGCTAACTTGGCAGTATATAGTAAACAACTAGGATACAGTTTAATAGTGTAATACGTTCTGGATATGCTGTCTGATTTTAACTATATCATATCTTGCTTAGAATTTTATTATAAAATTTGATTCTTTTATATAGTGTCTTCTTTTCCGAGTCTGCACATATGTCCTAATTTCATGTGGGGTTTTGCACGGTGTGCCAGTTTCCCTCCACACTTGAAAGACGTGGTGCAGGTAAATTTTCAATCCTTAAAAGTTGCTCTTGGTTTGTCTGCCATGTGTGTATCCTTCATGTGATGGGATGGTGCACCTTGGACAGTGTTAACTTCTGTTTACCTTGCACACATTGAATGGTGAGATAGACTATGGCATCCTGCAACCCCGACTTTGATCAAGCAGTTAATCAGTGAATAAATGAATGTTTCCAAATGTGTTTTTTTTCTATGGGGCTTTTTTCCCCAGGCCTCTGCTAAAAAAGGAATATGTATAGATGGACTACCCTTATCAACAAATACAAATAAAGAAATGGTTGAGAACTAGCCATATGACTATTATGGTTCTGTGCCTCTAACCAAACCCCTTTTGGTTCTGCCCATTGTCTAACATTTATTTTAGAGTTGTTTTATTGCAGGTTTTTTTTTTCAAAAATTCTTGACCAGGCCATGAAAGCAGGAAATCATTTCAATTGCAGAAGAGGTCTTGGCTGGCAGTTATCATTGAAGTTTGAAGTTGTGTGCTATAAACGAGCTGCTTCCTGTAATCCCAGGTTTTATTCCCCCACCTCCATTTGCCAATTGTGTGACTCTGAGCAAGCCACTTAACCAGATTGCTATGGGGCATTTGGGAAAGTGGACTAGGTTCTTCGATGGTTTCCTTAACTATGTGCTTAATGACTACCTATGGAAATGGTATGGCTAAGGCTGAATACTGAATGGACAGTACAAGACTGTTATAGTGAAGAGGTTTCACATGTGACCTGGGGGAAGACTGTTTAAGTAGCACTGATTTTACAAAACTCTGGATGTAGTTGATTAGCATTTAGGAGATTAAGCACAACTACTAAGTTGCCTTTTCTAGTTGAGTCTTTGAAAGTGGAGGAGTGTTTGCATCAGGCATTGGTGACAGGTTCATAGATTAGTACTATGCTAACTGCCCTTGTGGGCCATTTTAAGCCTAGTCAATTACCCTATGTGAGAATCAAACCCTGTACCTCGTGTCTTCAAGGTAAACACCCTAACCATTATGCCATCCTCCCACAGGTGTCTGTGGGGTTAGAAGTGCTGCTTTTTCTTAAGCATTATATCTTGCAGTCATAGAATCATTGGGAGCTAGGCTTTCATTTTGCTTTGCTTGCAGTTTTAAAGGGTTCCCACTAGAATTTGTTGAGACTTGAGAGTAACTTAATCAAAAAGTGACTCAGGTACATGGTTTGTACTTCTTGACTGCCTTTTTAGATGCATGATTTAGCTACTAGAAGACCTGGATTGCAGAGGTACTATCATACTAATTATAGCCCCTCCAGGTACTAGTCACTAAGCCCTTAGTTGAGACAGCTTCATGCTGACTCATTTTGATTCTGTCCACTGATTCTAATGATGGCTGGCTGAATGCATAACCTAGAGGACAAAAGACAGTAAGGCAGTGACTCTTTCATGGGCCTGTTGGCAGTCAAAAGAAAAGTCAAGCCGAGGGAGGATTTAGCCTTAATAAAATCTTTGGATATCTGAGTGAAAAAATAAAGTAAAAGTCTGTAGCAGTAGTACATAGGACCTAAGCATAAATAGACTGGCTGAAGGAAAGATGTACAAAAATATTTTAAACCTCCCTTTATTAAGACATCATTGGATGTATGCAAATATCTGCTGAAAAATAATGTTTCAGCACGCTGACTGAAGAAATCCACAAGGCTATGCAAGTCTTTAATGCACTCAGGCAGGCAAGCAGGACCGTTCAAGTTATGCATGTGTTTCAGCCTTATTAGGACGCCATTAGAAGTGGGAAAATTTCTCTTGTGTTCTTAAACATTTTGCTTAAAAGAAACCTATGCTGTGCTAACATCAGCATTTGCTTTGAAAGTAAGCATTCAAAACTTAAGCCAAAGTGAGCTACTTGCAGACTATAACTTTTCTGTTTAATGACAACGCATATAAATGCAAATCACTACATTTTAGACATAGTTGGTAAATTAAATTGTAGTAGCTGGCGTTCCTTTACATTTGTGAAGATTTTGCTGCTCATATAATTTTACCAGTTTTGTGTTTTTTACATCTCGCTTGGAAATCCTAAGCTGATTAATAGTCTATTAAACTGTCTGTCATTTTGTAGTGAAGTGTGCTGCTCTGCAGACTTAAATTAGGTAGTGAACGTACATACTGTCATAGCAGAAGTACTCTGTTTCCAAACAATTGCTAATAAAAGTCCATGTTGTATAAATTCAGAGACGAGCTATTCATTGCCATTTTCATGCAGCAGTGTTCACACAGCTCTTCAGTTACTACATGAGGAAATAATACATTTCTGTGACCGCTGTATAACTTTCCGATTCCGTATGCATAATCTGATGTATATAGTAGCAACTGCTTGTTATAAATGAAAATTTGGGAAGTTGAATTTCTTCTTTTTTTTTATGATTTCTATGTACAGTGATGGAAATTAAATGTTTTTCTTGGCATTAGAAGTTGTGCCATAATAGAACTACTCAACAAATCACATTTGCCCAGTACTCCCTAACTATACTGCTTTTATCATAAGTATGAGTGCTTCCTCAACTGCCAGTGAAGCAAGTTACATACTGATACTTCTGATTTGCACTTGGTCTGTGTGGCTTCTGAAACATTATATGTAGGATAGCTTACCTTTACAGTTACTCCCAGGGTACCTACTGAAATGAAGATAATGGTCAGTAACTATACAAATTTCAGCTCAGCACTGTGTTGTACAAGCTGATGAAAATCATCAGTTAACTATGTACTTAGAACTGTCCACTTTACACTTATAGAAGTGAGCATCATCTTAAGCATTAGTTTGTATTGCATTTTCATTTAAATGGTCAGCTGTATATTCTCCCATGGTTTCTTGTTCACATTCATTCTCTGTTGCTGCATAATAATCTTGGCATTTAAATTGGCTTTCTTGTGGTTCTTGTACACTGTCAATTGTTTGCCTGGTTGAATTTCACTGAAGAGTGTACAGCTGCCCTTAAAGAGGCAGGGTACTAGTGCCAAGTTTGATTAATTATTTTTATTTTAAATGGTCATTAACTAATACTAAATGTATAACAAGTTCACTAAGACCTTGATAATTCTGTATATTGCTTCTCACTGTGCATACTGCTTTGAAATTCTGTATAAGCAAATGGCATTTTTCCTTAAGGGTTCCCTCTGAGCTTAGCTGGTTTTGTAACATTGTAACTGAGGTTATAATCTTCATTTGTTAACTAAATTAAATATTTACATATTTGTATAATTCTGAATTTGATAAGTTTCCTCCTGCATCCCAGAAACATGCCCTGGTTAAAATGTCAATCTTCTAAATTGCCTGTGTGTGTGTCACTTGCATCAGGTTGATATCCCATTCCGGATGAGTTTCTCTGCCATATGCTCGTTGCGTGCTGAGACTGCATTTCCTCCGGGTCCCTGAAGTGGATTAAATGGTTAACTGTGGAATGAATAAAATGTTTCTTTTTCTTCATGGGTATCTTAAAGTCTGGACCCTACTTGGTCCTAGTCAAAGGGTACCAGTGTGCTTTCTGTTGTTCGAATAGTGCTAATGTCTTATGACCTAAAGAGATGATGTAATCCTATTTGCAACTGGGACCAATTTTTTGGGGGGGAGGTTACTGTGTGTGTTATGTAATACCCAATAGATGTAGTGGAAGCCAGTAAATGCATACTTACTACCTTAGGTGCTGTGCAGAGAGTATTTGTTCCTGTCTCAAGAGCTGATATCTCTATTAGGAGTTAACATTTCAGCACTGAACTTTATTCTGATGTGGAATGTCAGGTGCCAGTTGTATTAACTACCCCCATCACTGTCTTGGCTGCTTATGAAGCCTACATCACTGGGAGTGTCTGAGGTATCCTTTATTCAGCTATTGTAGAGCTGTAGCTGCAAGAATTGTTAGGACTTTAGCCAAGGGTGTTGGGATCAGTTGCTATATAAAACTTTGTCAGGTAGATAACTCCGCCACTGCCCCATGATGGATTGCTTTCCTCCTGCCTCTTCCAGTTCTTTCCCATTATGAAAGTTCTTCACAGATACTGAAGATGGTTCTAAGCTACTTCCAACACTTGTCAAAGATTTCTGAGGGAAATATTTGTTCTTTCCATACCTTCCTTTGACCATGGAGTGTCTCCTTCCGTAACCATATTAATAAATGTGTTTCCCTGAAGGGACCATTTTATTGTTGTTCTCTCTGTCATCCAAAGAGACTTGTGCAGTTCTTCCTAGAGCCCTGGTTCATTGTACAGTTTTCTCCATCACCATGTTAGTTGCTCCTGCCCCCCACATCCCTGGTTAGGTTCACCCTTCCTGGAGATGGACAGAGATTCACTTTGCCACTAGAGTCAATCACCTGTGCCAGAAAGAGACTCTGCAAGTACACTTCTCACCTTGGAAGAAACTGATGTTTGTGTAGTCACAGACACTTGGTTCAAGGCTGCTGAGAGCACCCCGACCGTACAATGCTGCAATGCCTTTCACACATTCAGACCCCAAAACAGGTGTGAAAGAACCAAAGGTGGAGGTGTATCCATATTTATCAAATTCAAATATACCTCAAGACTGACAAAAGGTGTGATTCTCTGGAGCTACTCCAGGTCCAATTAACTATAGGAAAAACACCCTTCTATGGCATCGCTAGCTACAAGACCCCCACCATGAATCAAGAGAAGGGGAGACCTACACGAGCACAAACAAGATTGCTACGAGGTTCCTGGACTTGAATTCAGTTCAAATTGCCTGGAACAGTTAGTCCGGACCCCCCCACAAGGGGCTCAGATCTCCTGGACCTAGTGCTTACCAACATGGGGAGTCACTGCACTACCCCCTGTATGTTGCCCTCCCTAGTAAGGTCAGACCATAAGTCTGTCTTGTTTGAAGTAAACATCAAACCTGACACACCCACAGGAGTTAAAAAACAAAAGCTGAAAAAATTTCTCCAAAGCAACTTATTGCTTACTAAGTGATGGTATAAGAAGTTTCAAAACCTCTGCCAACATAGACAACAATGTCTCCTATGCCAAGCAATACACAATTGCCATATATAGCCAATTAAACAAATGCATTGACTCAGCCTTATATAACAGGAACAGAACTAGATCTCCCTAAAAGAACAAGCCACCCCGGTGGAATGCAAGTATAAATAAGTTGTACAATAAAAGAAAGAAGCTGATATCTAAGAACAGGAGGGAACTAGCCCAACAGAGGAAGAATACCCTCTACAGCTTGAACAAGCAAATCGGATGTCTTAAGTCCTCTAAGGCTAGCTACGAATTTAGCATCCCTAGCTAAAGACAATTATAAGGCATTCTTTACCTATATCCGTAACCTAAGAGGGAATGCCCAGGTGTGTGCTGAAATTATAGTAAACTGTACCACTCACACTGAACTTGAGGAAATTGTCAACCTGCTAACCGACAGATTTGGTGAAAACTTCACCCCACCCCCCCGTCCCCACCTAGCATACCCCAAATAATTCCCAACACCAGTCCTCTACTGAGTACCTCCAAAGAACAAGTCATGCAAGCTCTCTCCAAGGCCAAAAACATAGCATCTTTAGGACCAGAAAACATCCCAGGCTACCTACTCAACAGTCTAAAACAAGACCTAGCAGAACCCTTCGGCATTGTCTTCAACCATCGCTTGAAAATAGGCTTTGTCCTGGCAGACTGGAGAACAGCAACAGTAATCCCCTCGGACAAAGGAGATCCATCAACTGACTCTGGAGCTATAGACCCATAAACCTAACCAGCTTTATCTTCAAGTTCATGGAAAGAATCATCATGGACCTTATCCACAAGGACATAAGCGAGCTTCAAACTCCTGACCTGAACCGGTTTGACTTCAAGGGTAGATCTTGATTATTAAACCTGGTGGACTTCTTTGAGAATGTCACCAAAGCCCTGGATGAGGGCAAAATGGTACATACAACCTATCTTGATTTTGCCAAGGCTTTTATCACAATCCCACATTCGGGTATTGTGGAGAAGCTCTTCCAACTTGGGATCTACCCATAGAATACTAGATGGGTAGCAAACTGGCTCACTAATGGAATGTACACTCTCAAAATTGGGGAGTCCACCTCCACCAGTAGGCCAGTTACCAGCGGGCTACAGCAAGGATCTGTCCTGGTCCCGCTACTGTTTGGAATCTGTTTATCTGAAGTTCAGGTGAAGGTAGATGGGCCTGTCTCTTACTAAGTTTACAGATGACTGTGAACTAGGTGCAATTAGAGTCCCCAACAATGTTAACATATAAAAGGGCTGATCCAGACAAATGATTGGTGCCAAACTCACGGAGTAAAACTTATGCAAAAAAATGCCTCATCATCCCCTTTGGCAAAGAAGTAGTCCCTGCTAATTATGATATAGAAAGAACGCCTCTAAGTACAATCTCAGTGGTGTGAGACTTGGGAACACAGGTTGATAGCAATCTAAACTTCGATCATCGTGTGTCTGTGGTGGTAACAGAAACATTCTACATTCTGCATCTCATAAGTAAGGGCATTTCATCCAAGACCCAAGGAGGTTATAGCTCCTCTGTACTCTACCCTTATCAGACCACTAGTTGAGTACAGTGCTCCCTTCTGTATATACCTCACCAGACACTTGCAGCAATTGGAGAGACTACAGAGGATTCTCACCAAGAGAATCCAGGGCCTCCAAAACATGACATACATGGAAAGACTAAAAGCCCTGCCACTGTACTCTGTACAATACAGGCTACTGAGTGGCGACTTGTGCCTGACCTACAGAGCAGCCTTGGACCCTACCCTAATGGAATTGCTGGACATCTGCAAATCATATGGGACAACAATAACTCACTCCAGAGATCTCAACCTAGCCTGTGAAATGAACAGATCATGCTGGAGAGACAGATATATCTCCCAGTAATTACCACTCCTCTGGAACAAGCTCCCACTCCATGTGAAGCAGAGCTCCTCAATGACCCTATTCAAGTGCAACCTTGACAACTAAATGGGTGACTTTAAATTTATCCCGGGGGTGGTACCTATGTCCCTCATGGACAGGGGCAGTCAGTACTAATCACAGTATCTCTCTTCAAACAATGACCATCTAAATTGGGTCAATAAGGTTGTTAGGGTTTTGACATGGCTAGGCTTGTAAAAGTCCCAGAAAGTTTGTTTTGAGCATCGTGATAGTTTCTACTAATAACTTCTATCTGCAATTCAGTCACAGCAGATAAGACCATAAGTTCATGTATTTTAAATGGTGTAATGAAATTTTTATTCAGGCACAACACAGCAAGCTTTTGTCAGGTAGGCAATACACAGACTGCCTCACTTTAACATTTCGGACATAATTCAGGTTGCTTCAGTTCAGGAAAACAAATGGGAACTGGGACTGGTTTCTTTTGAGTGTAACAGGCATGAAATCAAAACAGCACAAACATTTACCTGATGTAGTAACTCCAAGTCCACAGTTTCAGCACATGCTGGGAACAATTGCTTAGTCTGATACTGTCTCTCAGCATTTGATAGACAGTTTATACGGTACTTAAAAGCAAGCTTCTACGATGTTCTTTGTGTTTCACTGTTACAGTCATCACACTCGGGTTATCTGCCTGCAGGTAGCCCTCAGTCTGCCCGAATACCAGAGACTTAGTATTTCTGTGTCAGATGCTGTCGCTCCAGGACTGATGTCAGGGGTATAAAAACAGGCAGCCGATGCCATTACATTAGTCTTTTTTGCCGAGGAGCCTGAAGCAGAAGCAGTTCGCAAGTGCAGGTCGGCTGCTACCTGAATTTTTGTTTACAAATTTAATAATCCTGAAGTCTTCTAAAGCTAAGTACCCTGTTGGGGATCCTTTTTTCTTGCTCTAACTGATGTCAGAAAAAGTTAACTGTTGTCTTATCTGTGGAAAGCAAATACCTCACAGAGATTTTCATTCTTACTGCATCACCTGTTTAGGCCCAGATCACGACATCCCTCTCTGTCAGTTTTGTGCCTTATTTAATGCCCAAGCTATTTGTCATTGGGCTCTCTTTGTTGCTAAATTCTTTCGCTCTCCATCTCCATATTCTGAAATGGCTTCGGTAAGCCATCAGACTACTGATATTCTGAAAAAACGTAAAGATAAAGACAGACCGCATAGGTCCAAAACTGCCAACGATGCTTCCGTTAAGCTAGTTGCCAGTCCGCCGGTACTCAGTGAGCCTGATGCCTGCTTCAGTGGATTCCCAGGCCTCTACTGAGACCCATTCATAGTCTGGTATGCCACAAGACTCTTCATCAACTATGGAACCTGCGGGTGTCTCTACCTTGGATGGGTCCAGAGCTGCTGAGCAGGCACCGGCTTCTGAGGGCAGTTTTTATTTTTCTCAAACCCG
>NC_056732.1:579088677-579263677 GCF_019279795.1 Protopterus annectens
GCTCATTTCTTTGGTTTAATAGCCACTTGTCTTTGGAGTTTGCTGACTTTTTTGTTTTATCACTTCTTTTGTTTCCAAGTGTTTTTTTGTACTTTGAGCACTTTTCATCTCTGTTTTTGTGGTTTGATTTATATGGAAATCTCTGACTCACTGAAACCTATGACTAGGTATGTGAACAATGCGTGTGAACTGCTGTCTCATTCAGAATATATATCAGAAATACCTCATTACTCTGCTCCCTGTCCCCTTCTCTCCCACCTGGAGGAGGGAGGTTGTACTGGAGACATTTAAGGTAGAAGCAGTTGGAGCAACACTAAGCAGCTGATGTTCAGCTGGATCAGTACACAAAGTAGAGGGAGAATAAGTGTGTGTCTGCAGATTTATGACAGTGAGTTGGCTGGGAGAGGTCTAGTGAAAAATACTGTTTTTTGGTGACAAGGTGCCTGGTGACACTGACTGAAGTAGTCGATGATTTGACAGATTTGTCTATGGTTCATGGAGCCACTGATCTGGAAGACAGGAGGTGTATGGCTAGCATTTCACCAATTACAGGCAAGTCAACTGATTGGTTGGGGGGGTGGCTGATGGACGTTGGCAGATGTGCTTCAGCAGAGTGCACTGAAAAAATACTGTATAGAATCTACACTGTAGAAAAAGGGCCTCCAAAACGTACTTAGTTTTGAAAAACTTACTTCAGTCCTTGGAATTCAAACTGGCAAATTAAACATGGCCTTATTTGTGTGGGCAGTGGACAAACATTTGATCTTTCCTCTAAATATAACGTCATTAAAGAATTTCTGTGATTTATATCTGTCATTAAAACTTCACCTTTGTAGGGAACTTTGTTGTAGTTCATTGAACTGTCCTTTAGTACACAGCATTATAGTTTATGATTTGAAATGAAGAGATGAAATTGCATAATACTTTGAAATGGTTACAGGAATGCTGTACTGTGGGCAGCTCCACCAGCATGTATATATGGCTACCTAGATGTATGGGTGGGGGAAGGAAATCTGTTTACAGGATGAGTTAAGTACAGCATTTTTCAGTATGAATGGACAGGAAGCAATGCTTTATCCAAGCCAGCCCAAATGCTGCTAAAATGTGGATAAAGCTCTCGTCTTAGTTTTAGCTGTAATGTAGTAAGGTGTGGGTTTTGTTTTCAATTTGAGCATATGACAGAGGACCATGTGAATGCGGTAAGATGCAGTTTATCTACAACTGGATCACAAATATGAGGCCTGCCCACAGCTGAAAAACAGGACTGGGGTGATAATGCAGTGAGGACTAAAGGAGGTGTTACAATTACAGTAGGGAGATTATCAGATGAGGGGACAAAAGGGACTTCTGAAATAGGAGTTACTAGGTAAGGTAGATGAATACAAGGGTTACTGAATGTATCAGTTAGGATGACGGAAGAATAATGATGAACAAGAGGAAAGGTAGAAAAAGGAGCCAGATACAGAACAAAAGAAACAGTTTAACTGCCTTCCCCAAACCACATGTACTGCTATGTTACTGGTACAGGTGCAGTCAGAAAATGTGTATATTTTCTACTACTTTAATTAGACAACTAGCTAGTTTTGCTCCCTCCTGACTTTGCACATCTCTAGCTCCTCTCTCTGGCTTCTGTGCTCACCTATCCGCAAATCCCAAAAATGCTACATTCCGAGCATGATGAACATGCCCCTCTAACAGGTGGATACCCAAACTCATCAGGAAGATAACCTCAGTAGTAATCATCATTATTAGGTTTGGGATCCAATGGGGAGCAGCAAGCATGAAACCTGGGAGCTGCCACAACTGTGGCAGCCAGTCAACTACCCTCACTGTGGAGATGGCTAGTGCAGTGAGATCAGGACATCATTGCTGCCAGCTCCTATTACACTTGAAATAAAATATGAGGCTCATAGTCTTCACCAGAGGTAACGCCTGCATCATTTTTCCCTCCCCCCAAGGTAGGTGATCTGGCCAATGGCTGCTTCATCCTATCCCATGGCCAGCCCTACTCACAGCCTGAGTCAATTTCCATACTCAGATTTGCCAAACAAAAACACACTTTCTGTCTCTGCAGTCTGAAAATATTTTTGCAAGATACTCACTTTCATGATATTGCACGGCTACAGCAGACTTTCTGATCTGGATATATGTCGATCATTTCTGGGTTCTTGCAGATATAAAGGAACATACAAATGTAGGGATAACCTTTAAGAATAATGCAGCACAGGTAATGAAAACGTACAGTCGGATATTGGAGAAGATGTTAGCTCTGGATTTGTTTAAAACAGGAAAGGCTGTAAAGCCGATGAATAATTATCTGCCTCAGTTAAGGTCAGAGAATTTTAAAGTTTTCAAGACTTGAAAACTTTTAAAGCATTTTGGTGACAGCATTTCTCATGTTTTTGGGGACAATAATAATTAATACTCATTTACATAAAGATAAAGGAAATGGATAGTAGGCAGCTTTTGAGGAAAATTTGTGATGGAAGTGGATCTGAAGAGTAAAGACAAAACTGACCTCTATACGTACAACTCTTGAAGACTTTTTCTTTTATGTATCATCTCTTATCTGCAGTAGGACCTCACATCTGGAGAGCAGCGAAGTAGGAAGTAGATCATGTACTCTTAGTTATTGATAAATATCAATGAGGTAAAAGGTGAGAGCGGACTTCTGGAAGACTGTAAGCGAAAAGTTTGGGGTTTGTGGAAGGATGGTCGAATCAACATTTCTAGTGGCTATGGGGAAGGACTAGATTTTGAAGGTGGAGGCTGATCTGTCAGAGTAGTGACGGAATATGAAGGCAGATTTAGTTTAGCAGATGAAGCAGCACATTTGGAAGTAGTATCAGAAGGAATACAAGGCCTATATACATACGATGGAGTTGAAGGAGGCAATTATGAGGCGATAACATAAGTAAGAATGTGCTTCAGGTATATGAGAAGTTTAATGTTAGCAATAACAGGCTAACTTTACAAAAGTAGAGAGCTCAGCAGAGAAGGTTCTGAACTTCATAGGTTTTGTTGGTCAGTGAAGTAGGGAATGTTGATGGGACAGGGCAAGAATTTTAATGGAAGAAGACAGATGCTTTGCAGACCAGAGGATATTAGTGAAGTGCTTCAGACTACAGGAGCAAAAAATGCCTTTCATATTCTTTTCAGTTATGCAGAAGTTTTGACAGTTACGTTGAACATTTTAGTGGGAAGGAGAAGAGAGAGAAGGGCATGACTGCTACATTTTCATTATAAGAAGGGTACATGAGAGGAGATTCTCAACTAGTGACTTGTCTCACTGCTCAAGTGCGATTCCAAGTTGTTGAGTAAAAGGTTTATGCAGAGGATGAAAAGCTATTTCCCACTGGTAATGTCTTAGTGTTAGTATTCAAAAATAAAGGTGATACTGATACAGCCTGCTGAATACAATGCCCAGGAAATCTTGTTAAGAGGAACTAAGGGGAGAATGGAAAGGAGAACACAGACAAGAGATGCACAAAATGTATTTATTATTATTTATTTTACATTTGTTTACGGGGGGGTGGGGCTGGGCTAGCAGCCCTTTTTCAATGGAGGCCCAGAGAGAAAAATGTCAAAGTACAATTTAACAAGGACACGCACACTATTCCATATTAGTTACACATTAGTTACAGAGTAGTCCTAGTTACAGAGTAAAAACAGTAATCTCTATAGAATAACAGAACACAAGGCAAACCAATAGTGTATATAGAATAACAGAATCCAATAAAGCCAAGCAATGTATCAGCTGCTAATGGGGAATATGCTTTTCTACAGTGGACAATGAGTACAACTTATAGTGCCAGACAGGCTGAAAAGGATTAATTTGGAGGGGTTAAAGAGATGAAGTGGGAGACAGAAAGAAAAGGGGAGAAAAGTGTTTACATATGCGTACTAGAGATTATAGCTAGAGGGAAATTGTAGAAAATACGGTGAAGATGCATTAAAACAAGATGAAGTGCGAGACAAAATGAAGGGGAAAGAGGTGTTTACATAGGAGTGCGAGAGCTAGGGAAAGAGAGAAATAGAAAAAATGGTGCATTAGCCTGGGGCTGTGCATGAGCAGTGCCAGTTGTTAGTTAAGTGTGCCCTGAGAAGTTATTTAAACTTGGATGGGTTGATGGTGTTTTGGACATGTTGAGGGATGACATTCCAGTTCCTGGATGTATGATTTGAGCAAAAAGAATCACCAAAAGTGTTCACAGGTTCATAAGTGTGTACTAGCCTAATGGCCCTGCAGCCTTTACAAGCCTAGCCCATAGGATTACCCTGGCATTGTGCCACCAGACCTTAGTTCCTAATGCCTCTGTTGAGTAGAGCCACTGGAGTGATCCCCGGGGTGAATTTTCTATTTCCCATCCACTCATCAAGATTTCTGTTGAAGAGGGCCAGTGAGGTGCTCTGCTTGACATGTATGGGAAATCTATTCCATAGCGTGGGCAATCTCTGGGTTATGAACCTGTCCCTCCAGCATGTTCTGTTGATTTGGTAATGAGCTTGAGGTCTCTGGAGCATGTGGTGCAGAGGGATTGGGATTTCTTTAGATGTAGCATTTCTAAAAGAGCTGGGTCAGACATGGCTTTCTAAGTCAAGCAGAGATCGCCTCTAAGTAGGCGATATGAGACAGAGAATAGTTGGGGGTTTTTGAGACTGTCCATACAGGACAAATGTTTAAGGCCTAGGATCCTCTTTGTGATGTACTTTTGTGGCCTCTCCAATTGTTGCAGGTGTTTAAGTGAGGTACATGCCCAATTGGGCATTGCACTCGATGACTGGCCTAATGAGAGAAGAGTAGAGACAGACAATGACCTCTTTCTTCCTGTATGCAAAACCCTTAGTAATGAGATGTGCCACATAGAAGGACCTTCTGACCACAGTGGCAATGTGGTGGTCAAAGGAGAGGTTGCTGTCAACCTGTGTTCCCAGATCTCTTATAGCGCCTTCTGTGTTCAGTGGACTACCATCGATGTGGTAATTCATGGGAACCGTGTTTTTCCCAAAGGGGATGATGATACATTTTTTGGCATTGAACTTAAGGCCATGGTTCTGACACCAGTTGTTGGTCTCAGTAAGGCCTTTCGGTAGGATGTCAGCATCACTTGGGGAGTTAATAATATCTCCCAACTTGCAATAGTCAGTGAACTTTGTCAGCCAGAGTCACTTCGTGTTGGCCTGGACTTCAGAGAAGTCGATACCAAACAGGAGAGGACCCAGGACCGAACCCTGTGGGACTCCACTCATGACTGGTTGGCAGTCTGACTCTGAGTCAGCTACTTTCACACTGTTGGTTCTACCTGTGAGACAGTTTGCAACCCACCTAGTGATATAGGGGTTGATGCCTAGCTTAGTGAGCTTTTCTATGATTCCTGAGTGGAGAATGGTATCAAAGGCCTTGGCCAGATCAAGGTAGGCTGTATGAACCACCTTGCATTCATCCACAGCTCTGTTGACTGACTCAAAGTCAACCAAGTTGAGAAGGCATGATCTACCCTTCACAAAACCAAACTGTGCGGGATCAAGAATTTGGAGATTCCCTATATCCTTTTTTATTAGGTCCATGATGATGCGTTCCACAGCTTTACATATCAGACTCGTCAGGCTAATGGGGCGATAGTTCTCAGGGTCTGTAGTCACTCCTCCTTTGTGGAGAGGGATGACTGTAGCAGTGCACCATTCGGGAGGGACAAAGCCTGAGGTGAGGCTGTGATTGAACAGGGCACACAGGTGAGGTGCCAGTTCACTCTGTAGTTCATGTAAAATACAGCCAGGGGTATTTACAGGTCCCACAGAAGCTGTATTTTTGGCCTTGGACAATGCTATTTTAACCTGTGCAGGTAATACTGGGTGCCTGGCAATCTACTGGTATTGTGACTGGTCCCTTGGGATGGGAAAGGGGTAAAGTTGGCACTGAATCTTTCGGTCAGTATAGTGGTAATATCTGTTGGCTCGATATAGGAGGTACCATTGTACAGTAGCTCAGAGCACACCTGGGTACTGCTGTGGAGATTCTTTACATAACTATAGAAGGCCTTGTGGTTGTCTTTACTATCTGCTGCAATTGTGTTTTCATAGCTAGCTTTAGAGGATTTGATGAGGGATCTCAACTTTTTGTTGAGACTGATAAGGAAGTTTTTCCAGTCTTTGGACTTCACCTTATTCCGCATTAGTTTCCTCCTCCTGTTGTAGAGTTTGTTTATGGCAGGGCACCACCAGACTAGCTTCCTTTTTTTGAAGGAGAGCGTCTTGGTTCTATTGAGTATGGCGAGATCCAGGCATTTGTGTACGTGTTTGTGCAGTGCATTGGTGTATGATTCGGTGGTCATGCAACTGATCTCCATTTGCATGGGTGCCATGAAGTTAGACACCTCTGTATTTAGGAAAGTTAGCTTTGGAGAAGTTTTTCATGGTGGTTACCTTTGTGGGGGTGGTGGGAGGGTGATTAGTTTGTGGTCGGATCTAACCAGGGAGGAGCTGACTACTGGTGTAGAGCAATGGTCACCCATGTTAGAAATGACCATGTCAAGGATGTTGCTACCTCTAGTGGGGGTAAGAACGAGCTGGTCCAGGGCACTGGAATTAATGAATTCCAGGAAACGTTGGGCAAATGTACTGGTACACGAGTAGTTCTCAGAGTTAATGGAGGGGTAGTTGAAGTCACCCAGTATGAGAGTGTTAGGTTTGACCCTAATATTCTCCAGGGTGCTTAGGAATGTGGAGTGCGAGTCTTGGGGCATGGCTCAAGACCTATAGCAGGCTATGACCTGAATCGCTGTTTTACCCAATGTTAGCTGCACCTGAAGTATCTCAGATGCATTATGTTGGGCTACCAGTCTGGAGGTGTGTGCATCTTTTATGAATATGGAAACACCACTGCCACTGGAGCTTCGGTCCAAGTTCTGTTAGATGTTGCAACTTTTAATAGGAATTTACCAAAAGACCTTATGGTTCTTTTATTGGAATTACAAGTTTCCAGTGAGTTAATGAGATTTTTATACTTTACAAATTTCCTGGGTGTTTTTTTCTGGTTTCTCCAGAAATAAGGAGTTTAGGATGCTAAGCTGAGTGGTTGATGGATATACTTATGCAGGCAAGTGAAAGGAATTATGGATATATTTATCTAGGCAATTTCTAGAGGACTATAGGGCTGAGGCAAGGGTAAACCATTAACTGCCTTATTTCATGATGCAGGTGTAGATCCAAATGTGAGAGATACAAGAACATTTGTAGCTTAAAGGAGGTTGATAAGTCAGAAAATGAAAATTATGTACTTCCCATAACACTAGATCTACGTTGTCTTCTCCCATCCATCTCATCCTTCAAGTCTTTGGATCTGACAGCTTTGAGTCTCTGTCCCCTCTATCATAATTCCCTATCTCCCAAAGCTCCTCAGATCAGTTTTGCTTCCTGTAGTAGAAAATGAACTTTGTAAATACTAACAGGAAAAAATATGAACCCTAAAATAGTAACAAGGGGTAGCAGGGGAACTCAAAGGAACCTGGAGCATTTAAAAAATTAGGCCCCGGCTGATCAGGTAGATCCACCATCATCTAGGCATGAACCAAGAAAAAAGAGGAGGGAAGGAGGAACGGTTGAAATAGAAGACTACAACACAGATCTGGGGTTATGGTAAGTGCATAACCTTTGTATCTGATGTTGGCTTTTCCATCCACTTCAACCTTTGGTACAGAGTCATCAGCCATTGATCTGGGTGGTCTTTGGAGAGAACATTGTGGGAAGATGGTGGAACAGAAGGTCAATGTTAAACAAGACTGAATATTTAATTTGCAGTGGGAAATGAAGGTGTGAGAGAAGATCCAAGTGGCTGCTGTACAAATATCATCCACACAGCTTTGTACAAAATGGTACCACAGACAAACTTTTCAAAATATAAACAAAAACTATACAATCAGAAAGCAATCAGGACAGTGTAGCTTTTGATACTGGTTGACCTACTCTTGTGTTAGAAAAAATAAACAAAGTTCATTAGAAAGTCTGAATTGTTTAGTTCTGTCAAGTAAACTCTGAATTCACAATGCATATTCAAGCAACGTAACATATATTCTCTTTTGTTACTGAAACTGGGAAAGAATTTAACAAACAATATATTCAGAGAAGATTCAGACATCAACTTGAAAAGAAAGGACGGATTAGTTCTCGATTATCCTCTGTCCTTATGAAAGGTAAGATAAAGCGATCAGGATAAGGCCTGTAGCTCAAATACTATACTAGCTGAAATAGCAGCCACCAGGAAAAGAGTCTTCCAAAACACAAATTTTAGTTCAGCTGCCAGCTCAAATGTCAGTTTTACAGTGACTGAAATAAAAACTGTAGATCCTACAAAAGAGATGCATCTCTAACAGGGGGCCTTGAGAAAGAATGTATCCTTTAGAAAGGGCTTAGAAAGTTTCAGAGATGCAATGTGAGAGAATCCTCCAATGAATAGAATTCTGCATTGCATTGGTGAGAATGATAGGAAATGACATTTGATATGTGAAGAGGGACCACTGGGGGGACAGGGTCCATTGAAGGTCTCTCATTTATTACCTTACTACAGGAACCATGCAGATGGCTACTGCTATATGGCATAGCAGTAGCAGCTGAGCTGGATATCTTTGCATCAGAATAATCTAATTTAAAAGTGATTGTAAAGCTAACACCCTTGAGAAGAGAAGTTTCTCTAACTGCTTTGTTATATCCAGGTGGTACCCTATGAATTCAAAACAATTAACTACTACCAGCTTGGACGTATCCAGATTTATGTCCAAGAATAGACACAGTTGAAATAGGTAGACCCCATCACATAGACTAATGGCTCTGTAAGTAGCTATTAGGATCTAGCCATCCCGGTACAGAAAGACCCAAATTCTTTGCAGTCCAAGCCAAGCTGCTACCATGTAATTTGTGAACACCCAGGGAGTAGAACTGAGCTCAAATGGCAGTGCTCAAAATTGAAAATGACTGGCTCCTGGCTGGAAGTGCAGGAATCTCCTGGAATGCCTCTATCTTTATGTGGTAGTAGTTTTTTTTTTTGAGGTCTAATTAACACATCCAGTCATTCTTCCTCAAAATAACCAATACGGATTGAACCATTACCATCAGGAATTATTGTAATGACAAATAGGTTTAA
Organism: Protopterus annectens; assembly: GCF_019279795.1. Classification (NCBI taxonomy): domain Eukaryota; kingdom Metazoa; phylum Chordata; order Ceratodontiformes; family Protopteridae; genus Protopterus; species Protopterus annectens. Next base: position 579,097,814 of record NC_056732.1, read on the forward strand.
TTTGCTTATGCCCAAAATGGGCCAGAAGTCCCCTGTCTTCTTTGGTTCTAAAATAAACCTCAGCTAGACTTCGGATCCATTCAGCTCTGGTGGGATCTTTTGAATAATTCTGTCTGATATCAGCTTTTGAATTTCTAGTGTTGCCTCTCTCCTCTGAGTGGGTAGAACTTCTGACAGGCGTTTTTGATTAAGGTTTAGGAATATATGAAAAGGAATAGAATAGCTTGTGGAAATGACTCAACACCCACGCATCTGTTGTGACGTCCTCCCAAGTATGACAATGTAGAGTCAAGTGCCCACCAATTGTATCCACAGCACAGCAGTTGGGCACATTTTCAGGAGAGCTAAAAGGGCCTCTGACGTAAAAAGCCCCTTAGAACACCTGCAATTGCAGACCATTCCTGTCCCTTGAGCAGCGTCCACTAAAGCTGCCCTCCTTCTCCCGGGGGCACCATCACTAGGAGTGTCCTGGGAGAAAAACTGATTTTCAGAAGAACAACTTCCTTCCTCCTATTTGATTCCTCAATAAAGTCCTTTGAGGGTTAAGAAAATATTCCCACAGCAGATATTTTCCCTTCTTGTTCACTTCTAGTTAGCATATCATTCATGTTGGAGCCACAACGTGTGGTGCCACCACAGGAAGCAAAATGCTGGTACCCACCACAAAAGCTGTGCCATCTGCCATATCTGAAATAAGGTGCATGGACACATTAGATATTGATTGTATAGTAGACAGCTGAGACTTCAGAGCTTTGCAAAGATATCAGGAGGTCTGAGTGGCTACATGTTTATAGGTTCATAGGCAAGTACTAGGCTAGATGTCTTTGTGGGTCATTTTGGGCCTGATCAATTTCCTTTTAAAAAAATAAACGACTTTACTGAATTGTTACTTATGACATAGGCAACCATACAATTATATAAATGGAATAAAAAAATATATGTCATTTGCTCCTACCCTTTTATAAAGATTCCACTACCAGTTCATAGGTTCACAGGTAGGTACTAGGCTATCTGCCCGAGGGCATTTATAAGCCTAGCCAGAGTGTGTCGGCTTTCGCCGCCCCATTGATTAATTAACTGAGCCTCTGTCAAGCAGAGCCAATGAAGTGATCCCAGGGGTGTATTTTCTGTTACCCATCCACTCATCAAGGCTTCTCTTGAAGAGTGTTAGTGAGGGGCTCTGCCTAATGTAGTTAGGAATTTTGTTCCAAAGCATGGGGAGTCTCTGTGACAGGAATCTATCCCTCCAGCATGTTCTATTTATTGCTGTGGCAAGGTTTAGCTCACTAGAGCACATGGCTCGCAGTGACTTGGATTTCTTTAGGTGGGGCATGTCCATCAATTCTGAGTTGGACATGGCTTTGTAAGTCAGGCAGAGATCACCTCTGAGTAAGCGATATGCCACTGAGTACAGCCGGAATTTTTTCAGTGGGGCTGCATAGGACAAATGTTTGAGGCCAGTAATCCTCTTGGTGAGGTGCTTTTGTGGTCATTCAAGCTGTTGAAAATGTCCTGTGAGGTACATCCCAATTGGGGCATGATGGGTCTGATGAGTGACGAGTAGAGGGGCACTATAACCTCTTTATTTCTAGATGTGAACCCCTTAGTAATTAGATGGGCCACATAGAAGGATTTCCTAACTACTTTGGCAATATGATTGTCAAAGGAGAGATTACTATCTACCTGGGTCCCCAGATCTCTTATTACCTCTTCTGTATTAAGGGGGCTGCCGCCTATGTGGTAATTTGTGAGTGTTCTGTTTTTCCAAAACGGGATGACTATGCATTTTTTGGCATTTAGCTTGAGGCCACGACTTTGACACCAGGTGTCTGTCTCAGTAAGGCCTTTTTGGAGGATGTCCATGTCAGCCGGAGAGTCAATAATGGCTCCCAGTTTGCAGCCATCGGCGAACTTGGTTAGCCATAGTCCTCCTGTGTTTGCCTGTACTTCTGAATAATATATGCCGAACAGTAGGGTTCCCAGAACCGAACCTTGTGGGACACTACTTGTGACTGTTTTAGGGTCAGACCTGGAGCCTGCTATTCTTACCGTGCGAGTTCTGTCTGTAAGCCAGTTGGCAACCCATCTTGTGATGTAGGGGTTTATGTTCAGGCTGGTGAGTTTTTCTATAATACCAGAGTGAGGAATGCTGTTGAACGCCTTGGTGAGATCAAGGTAGGCTGTGTGAACCACCTTTCCCTTGTCTATGGCTTTGGTAACTGTCTCGAAGAAGTCAACCAGGTTTAGTAGGCATGATCTTCCCTTAACAAAGCCGAACTGGGTTGGGTCAAGTGTTTGGAGGCTCCCAATGTCTTTGTTAATGAGTTCCATGATGATGCGCTCTATAGCCTTGCAGACCAGGCTAGTCAGGCTTATGGGGCAATAGTTACCAGGGTCAGTTGTGGCCCCTCCTTTGTGGAACAGAATAACCATTGCTGTGCACCATTCTATGGGCACATAGCCTGTGGACAGGCTGAGGTTGAACACCTGGGATACCATCTTGCCCCATTGATATGCTGTGTTTTCTTTTTTGAAAGGGCTGTTTTCACCTGTGGCTCTGTGATTTCCGGGACACTACACTTTTCCGCTGTTGTTGTGGGCCCTTTTGAAGGTGAGAGGGAGGTGAGGTTTGCACTGAATCTATCTGCCAGTAATGTTGGCAATATCAGTAGGTTCAGTATATTTTGTGCTATTTTGCACTACCTCAGAACATATTTGATGACCATGCATCCTTGTAGGAGAGTGCAATTGTAAAGGATTCTGCATCTCTTCTGCCTTAAGTAAGGTGATATGGTTTGATCTAACCAGTGACTGCACCTGTCACCCATGTTGGAGTTTACCAGCTGATCCAGGGCATTTGAGTTGATAAATTCCAGGAGCTGAGCCTGGGAGTTTGTACTCAAGTAATTTTTCCAGTTAATGGTAGGGTAATTGAAACTCTCAAGATCAGGGTGTTCATTCATGTTTTCCAGTGTCAGTGCTGTCTGGACAGTAGTGCTGGAGTGCTGTCTGGAGCCTTGACCAGGTTTCTCATCCCAGGCTGACAGACACTGTATCCAATTGTTGAAGGTATCATTCTTGGTGAGGGAAGGATGCTACTCAGGGTCAGTGTATCTCTTTTCATGTAGTCCAGGGAGGTCATGCTCAGGTTTCGAGTCATATTTGTACTTGTTCTGGAGTGGCCTGAGTGCTTCCTGACAGGCAGCTAACGATAACCTTCTCCTTGTCAGCCTAGTGGTCACCTATTACTAGTGTGTTAGGTATGTTATATTTATGTATTTTGCCAGTGCTGGCTTAGTAGGTCTATGTGACTATCTGTTCCAGTCTTGGGTGGTGTACATGAGGTAGTTAGTAACATTGCTTCAGGATACCCGGATTCACCAGTTGGACTGAGAGTAAGTCACTTGGTTGGTGAGTGGTGGATAAAGAGCTGAGCAAGTGCTGGACTGTAGGATGCTTTTTGAGCTTAGGTTGAGAGTTAAACTGAGAGACTTAGTGGAATTTAACCCTAGCTAACTGGTGCTACTAACATCTGGGCTGGAACCACTCCTCCAGGGACAGATGGCTGCTCAAAGCCCTCTCTCACAGGTGACAGGAGAAACTTCCTCTATCCAAGTAAAAAGGTAGCAGAAAGAAACTTGTAACACAGCCCTGAATTCAGCAAAAACTAGACTATACTAGCTTAGAAAGGTGGGAAACAAGAAATGTATTCAGTAGCCTACAACAGTTAAACAATTTATTCCAGTAGGTTAGTTACAGGAAGATGGTCAAACCCTCTTGTGGTAGACAGGCTAACTAGTACTTACCACTCCCACTGATAAGCTAGAAGCTGCGCCCAACACAAAGGCTTAACAGTCCTGGATACAGCAAATCTGTACCTGGACTAGACTAGATACGAGAAAGGTGTTCTTTTATCTCTGTTACTATATTCCCTGCTTTTGTATGGTTGGTTTTGATTTCTATTTTTCTAGTAATTCTTTTTCTGGCAGCCTCCAAAATTAAACTAGACAAAGCCCAAATATATCTAGACAATTCTGATTCTGAATCACAGCTCAAAAAAACCTATTCCTTAGTTAAACCAATTTGTTCACCCAGTATTTCTGACAGAGTACCCTATCACACCTCCAGTATTTGCAAAAAATACTTATGCCAACATTTGCTTTGTTATATATTAGGAGCCATACATACTGTATATCCTCTCATTGTTCCTTTGTGAATTTCTTATCCAGTCTCTCTTTCCAACCCTTTCTAACCTCCTCTGATTGATTCCTATAGTTATAATGCAATATTTTATATGCCCTACTAATTATATTCTACTAAAAATTCTACCAGTGTCAGTCTCTCTTTGGATCCCCCCCCTATTCTCTCTTCTCTATAGGGCACAATTCCCTGAGTGGGAGGGAATCTCTAGCCTAGCCTATATACTCTGGCCTCTCTCTTTCCCTCTCCCATTCTACTAATCTTTTCTCTCTAATTTTTTTCTCTCTGCCAGTTCTCTCTATCTCTTCTCTAAAGTAAATTCCCGTCCTCCTTCTCTCTCCTGTACCCCTTATTGCAGTCATCTCTTTCTTGCCATTTACTTACTGGTTTTTAGGATAGGATGCTTTCTGCTACTACTGCTTGTACTTGCCATATGAGCCATAACTGTGTAGCCTTGAGCTACCCTCTAAAAAAAATCTTAAAATCAGGTAACAACAACCTACCTTGAAGGACCTATCCATCCCACTTTCCCTTCCTCTCTTTCCCTTCTTTAAAATCCTAAAAAATCTTCATCTCCATCTCCACATCTCCTCTGGTTGATAAAACTTGATAAAACTATGATAAAAAAAAAAGTGACTAAAAAAGTGACTAAAACTTGTATCCTGCTCCATAAATCATCCAAATAAATCCAAATAAAGCATCCAGTTTTTTTTTATTTTATGTTTTTTTTTTGTTTTATCTTTGCCATATCTTTAGCTCCTTTTTAACCCATATTTTAACATTTTTCATTTTCAATATTCATTCTCAATATAGGTATTGCTGAACTAATTTGTGTGTGGGTACATAGTTTGCAGCTATTGCCTTTGTTTTATCTTCTTTAATTTTGTATCCCAAAAAGACGAACTGTCTCAGAATGTTCCACAGCACTTAAATGTCCCTTTCTGGTTTTATCAGGTACAAAATAATATCTGCAAATAAAGCCAACTTTTCTTGATTACCAAACCAATTATATCCTTGAATTTCTGAGTCCCTTACTTTCTTTGCCAATGGTTCAAAATATAGCACATATAACAAATGGTAAATAGGACACCCGTGTGTGGTTTCTTTGTTCAAACAGAACTTATCAGACAGGAACCTCCCTCACACTTTAATTTTCAGCTCCGATCCCTCATACAGCCTCCTAATTAAATGTATTTTTGTGTCAGGGAGTCCAAATGCTTCCATTGTCTTATTCATAAAATCTCAGCTTACTCTGTTGAATGCTCTTTCTGCATCAAGACCCACCAACAACAGTGGTATTTTCTTGCATTCTGCTTCCCTATGGATCATCATTGTTCTACTAATGCTGTCAAATGTTTACCTCCTCTCTACAAAACCACACTGATTCATATCTATCAGTTTTGGCATAATCTTTGCTATTCTTTTAGCCACTGTAGACAAACACTTCATAATCATGGCTTAGAATCAATATGGGCCTATATGAAATTGGATCTGATGAGTCTAACATATTTAGGTATTACAGCCAAGTTTTTGGTGATTTTCCTCCTTTTAAAATACTGCTAAACAAAATCTTCCAGATCTTTATAATTTTCTTTCCTCTTAGATTCCAAACTTCCATAGGAATACCATCTATTCCTGGAGACTTTCCTGTAGATTGCTAATGCACCACCATTTTTAATTTCATCTTCTCTCCTCCTGTCCTAACTTTTAATAATCGAGCCTTGTCTTCCTCTATCCTTGGCATATTTAATTCTTCCATAAACATTTCAATTTGTACTTTTTCTTGATTTCCATATTCTTCTGCTTTATACAGATTTTCGTAACATTTCTGAAATATTTCTAAAATCTATACAGGATCCCTAGTTACTTTCTTTGTTATAGGCTCCCTAAGTTGGACAACAATTGCCTGAGCCATTGTGCTGAAATCTTTTGTGCTCTTATCAAAAAAACAGTTGCTTAACAGCAATCTTCCAAACTCATGCATATTATCCAGGTAGTTCCTTATTTCTCTTTAGCACTCTGCAGTTGTGCCTCCTGTTCTGTGAGATCCCCCTATTCTGCAATACTTTAACCTTTGTCAGTCCCTCTAAGTAATTCTTATTACTACTAATCTTTCTTTTACATTTATTTCTACCCTGTTTTAAACTCCACTTCCATATTATCCCATTCCCTGGCTATATTTTCTGAAGAAATTTCCACTACACATTTCATAAACTCCTCTCTGTTTAACATATAGGTGGGGAAGTGCCAGTCTCTCATTTTTATTTCGTTACCCTGCATTTTAATTTTAATTAATTATTGGCACATGATCTGGAACATTTAATGGATGCATATCTACTAATGAATTCATATATTCCATACCAAATATTTTCATAAATGTCTTCAAAAATCTACCCTCTTGTTATATTTTCCTTTCTAGGCTCCCCTGTACATCATCTCTGTTGCAAATCAAATTCCAGTCCCCACCTATAAGCAGTATTCCCTGCTGAAAGCTGGCTATTTCTTCCAACATTTTCTTAAGTTCCATTGTAGCAATTTTAGGTGGAACGTCAATGGTATCTGGCTGACTAAATTTGCTGATGATTGCCAATTAGGAGCCATCATTAAATCACCCAATGACACAAATGTTCTCCTAAGGAAGAGATGGCACAGAAATAACTGGTGCCAGAGCCATGGACTAAAACTAAATGCCAAAAAATGCATAATAGTATCCTTTGGGAAGTCATCCACCACTGAAAACTGAAGTACTTTTCAGTAACAGTTTTGTCAGAAACAAATCTATCTGCCAGTAGGATTGCATCTTTACTATTACAGGTCTTGGCTGCTTTTTCATGAACAGATTTAGAGTATACACACCACGTGCCCTTTCAAGTAACAACTTCTGCTGCAGGATATCAGTCCAGTTGCTTATTTGTGCTTTCATAAAATTAATATAGTCTGTTTCTTCCAGTTTCTCTGATACAGCAGAAAATCTTGGGTTTTCCCTATATGCTCTAATTCTACCTTTTTTTTGAAAATCTCTTCTTGAGCAGTATCATACTCAGCCAGCCTTTTCTTCATTTTGACCACTAATTTTTGCAGTTCCATCAGCTCATCTAATATCTGTTTAAAGCTTCTTTCACTTTTGTCCAGCATTCGGTGTTTCATTTATTTTAATCTGCTCTGAGCACATTTGACTTATTTTTTTCCATCTAGATTACAAAAAGACACGTCTTGCACCAAAGCTGCAGTTTAAACTGATTTTTGCCTTTGCTGAACAACTTTGGGATTCTTCTTAGCTAGTATTTTCTCAACTTTTGTGGTTGATTTTCTTTCAGGTTCTTTAAATTTCCTCTTTGCTAGCATCCAGACAGTGCACTTACTGAAATTTACCCAAAAAGACAAAGTCACTGTCTCTCTTTTCTGAGTTATTGTTTTCACACTGGAAGAGCTAAAATTAAGTTAATACTCAAATGTGTAGCCATCTTGGAAGTACAGTCATTTGCCTTTTTGTATTTGAAACAATCTCATGTCTTTAAAATGATTACCCATCAGGTTGAAGGCTTCAGAAACTAGATTCCCTCTGAAACCTCATTAAGTCTGCCAGATAACTTTGGCGTAGGTACACTTGCTAAAGTGGTCTAAAGCCATAGGCTCCCTGTTTAGAGAATGGACTGAAGAGCTTTCTTCTGAAATCTTTTTCTGACTGGACCCACAGGGGGACCCTTACTCTAGAAAGATCTGTCCTAGGGTGGAATTAGGACCTTATCAGTTTTGCATGGGATCAGTTGCACCACCTCCAATTCTCTCTAAGTCCTCCTAAATACCACATAGACCACAGCATTCAGGGGAGGGACTACACAGGAAGTGGATGAGCCAGTGCAAAAGGCCTCAAGGAAGACAGATGACTCTGGAGAGGGGACTTCAGATGTCCAATCTTCCCATGATCTAATAAGCTCCAAAAGATAACCACAAAGGAGGCATCCTTATGGGAAGATTTGGAAGTTCTCTCATTTATAGAGATCAAAGTCCTCAGTCAGAGACTGCACTGGGAAATCCAAGTGCTTTTTCTTGCAAAGACTCTCTTTTCGGAGCCTCCTAGGGGGAGGGGGGCAACAGAAAAGAAGCAGTGGGGAGCCACTCAAATGAGGCTGCTCAGGATTCGATAACGCGAGCTGTCCTGAGACTAACAGATGTGAAACTCTGTCTTAAACTGATTTAGCTGAAGGATCGAACAAGGGGGCTGAAGAACCCTTCTCTGAGCAAGAAAGAATGCTCTGAATGCAAAATGCCAACACGAGATGGCTGACCAAGAAACCTCTTGCATCGAAAAATACAAAGGGAGCTCCTGCGCTAGCCGCTGATCTGCCCGGATCTGACATCGGCACAAGAGCCAAGCTAAGGTCAAAGCGCTGAGGGCAGAGATGGGTCTGAAAACCTCCAGGTTGAATACGACTCTCAGTCTCCAGCCTCAGATGCCATGACTCTAAGAAACATTTGGATCAGAGGAAGCTGGTGTCAAATGAGACAGAGCCAGCGAAGGCCATCTTATTGACACTGACTTGGGGGCAAGGGGCATACTTGTTGGAGCCAAGGGCACTGGCACCGACCCTGGTGAAGAGAGAGAGACAGAACCCTCTATCCTGTGGGAAGAGAGAGGAAGGGACAATTCCTAATTCCATTGGGGCCTTCAAAAATGATATCATGAGTTGATTGATATCAATGTCCCTAACATTCTTAGCTGACTCTGTGGATGGGGAAGAAGCTACCAAAGTAGCCTTAGTTGGCTTAGGACATGGAATAAGGATTGTATGGATCCAAAACAGAGAGTACTGAGTCCAGACAGCTGAAACTTTGGGGGGAGGAGCAAAACTGTAGTTTACATGTGATAACTGTAAAGGATGAGTGAATATGCCAAGCGGTTATAGACATGAAAAGAAAAGGGCTTGGAATATTAGAACAAACAACCTTCATGAGATTCATATGTGGAGCCAAAGTGGCAACAGTTCCAAATTCTTTGACCCAGCAGGAATTGACAAAGGCCTTGGGGTCTTCAGATGTGGCTGGCCTTGAACAGGTGAAGAATAATGCCCTTTAAGTTTCTCCTTTTCTCTTTGCCATTCTTACTGTCCTTATCATCTTTTTTTCTTATCCAAGTTCTTAGGAGAGGCAGTGATAGGGACAGCAGCCACCAAAGCAGCAGGTAAAGCCTTTAAAGACAAGTTTAGCTCTGCAGTTCACAAGTGCCCAGGAACCACACACTGAGCAAGCCTGGAAATTTCCTGACTAATTTTCTGGCCCAAGACAATAAACACATTTCTCGTGTGTGTGTGTGTGTGTGTGTGTGTGTGTGTGTGTGTGTGTGTGTGTGTGTGTGTGTGTGTGTGTCTTGGCGAGACAATGTATGCCCACACCCCAAAATCTTGAGGCTCCAGGATCCATAACTGCAAACACAACAACACAACCAACTAGAAACCCAGGAAATATCAAACAACAAGAAGCACTTAAAAGTACGCACTATTAAACTAAAATACTATATTCTATAAACAACCATAAGAAAGACTACAATAAGAAAAATTGTTTAATATGAAAAAAGAGGAAAATATAAACTTGGAAACACTAGAAAAATTATATCACAAGGAACAGATGATTCTACTACACTAAACTGTGAGGGAGGAAAATGTTCAGAAAAGCTTTTGGATAAGAATTGTCATTTATGTGTGCTAAAAAGTAGAGCCTTGAAAGATGCAACCATTCACAGGAAGGGACAAATGTTTTCTGGGAAGCAGGGAATTATGGGAGAAGAAGCAGAGTCTTGGAGCTTAAAGATTCCAAGGGTTGCCAGTAGTCAGATCCAATGAGAACCAAATGGTGAGGTGGACAGAAAAGATAACGCAAGTTCAAATGTTTTAAATAAATTTAATTGTAGGTAAGGGGGTTAAGGGTGGTGAAATGAACAGGATGCTAGCACACAGAATATATAGTGGATCCATTATCTTCAACCCCCTTTTTCCCATTTTCTACATGGGCTGTCACAGCATGAGTTTGACACAATATGTTTGGTTTTAATTAATATAAGAAACATTCACATTTGAGGGTTGGGATGAGGAAGGTGAGATGCTTGCGAAATCACATGAAACAACAGAAAAACTACTAGACTTGTACATTAACACAAAATATCCTGAAGACTATAACCAAGAACAGAGAACTGCAAGTGGCAAAACAGAAAGTAGCATTTATGGTAAGGTGGTGTTAGTAAACAGAAAGAGTAGAACAGTTTAGTGGAATAGAATACTTTTGTTGCCATACTGAGTTATGTAAATGGTGTAAGTAAACTCCCACCAAGTAAACACATGAGATGGTGAAATTTGGTTTTCCGAGTCCACTGGGATAGCAGCTTAGATTGCTAGAAAAAGGTCACCACTAGGAAATGGGGGATATAGGTGCCTCAACTTCAGGTGGAGATGACAGGGAATTAAAAAAAAAAAAGAGTGGGACCATGTGAGTGTTAAAAATTTTGAAATTGCTTTTGAAGGAACTGTAAGGGTCTTACGTAATAAATATTTGGTATTCTGTAGAACTCTGACAACGCTTTGTACTAGATGATTTTGAAATTAAACAAAAAAGCACAACTGCGCAGGAGAATGGCTAATTCACTTTATTTGAAAATGAGCACTTTTGTTCCTATCAAGTGTAAGAAACTTCTTCAGACAAAAACTAAAATCAAAAGTTCCCTCTTAAAGGAATGCAGACTCACAAGATTCCCAAAACATGAAACCCACTTTAAAGGGAACAACGCAAACAGTAAAGAGAATGCGAATCCTCAAAAATGGGTAAGTCAGTCTAAAATAATAAGTTCAGTTTATCTATTCAGTGCCTTTAATTTCAAAATTGAGCTGATACAGCAATGCTCATTTAAACCTGACCAGTTACAGGGATTAATGTGCAACTGCCAGTAAAGTTCTTGTTTCTCCAGAATATTCTTATTCAGTAAGATCGGAAACATGTTTTGTTCCAATAGTTTAGTTTTTTTCTCATTATCAGTCTTTCTTTCATTTTGCTATGCCAGTGGGAGGTTCAGATACTTCACCTACTTTACTTTCTCAACCTGACACTGGAGAATTACAGAATTCTGTGGGGAATTTAACATTACTGATAGAACAACTCAAAGAGATGACAAATTTTCCTCACAGTGCCAATTCATTCAAAATATGAATGCAGTAACAACAGAACATTAGAGTACCAGAGGTACATGCCCCTTCTATTCACAACATTGTAAATACTCCTAATGGTGTTTCAAGCAACAACAATGGATCTGATCCTCACTCGAACACAAATTTTTACAATTATGGAGTGAATGTAGCTGCACAAGGTCTGGTCAGTTACCACTCTTTTCAGGACGGTGTGCCGACATTAAACAAATGGCTTCAACAGAGTTTTGAATTTAACATGGAACCAGTCATTCGTGAATCTAGTATGAACAACAAATTAAATTAACTGGATTACAAGCTTCATGTAAGGAAACTTCAGCTTGAGAATGCTTATTTTTTGGAATGCATCAAGGTGAACAGGAAACCGGAGGATTTGAGAACATGGTATCAAACAGGTATAGTCAAGCACTCACTTTTACACTGAATTGTTACGCCTTTTTTGACAAACAAGGTTGTGAATTTCTAGAACTACTTAATGCTGTAACATAGAAGTAGAACATAATGCCAAGCTTATTGAAGAGCTGATGGTTGATATTCAGGTGCTAGACAATCTTATTACACAGGACCTTCACTATGACACCTTTAAATTTGAGCATGTCAGGATATTTTCAAGTACTGAACAACAGATGCAATGATTAAAGGAGACAAAATGAAGAAAATGGAACGTGATAGATTGGACTATATGAACAAGACAGCTTATCTGAACCCCCATGATTCTCAAGTTTGGGGTAGTAAGAAATTTCAGCAATGGAATGATCACCCAATTCAAGAACACAATAGGGAAACTGGTACTACTGGTAACAATAACAATAATGGTAACCAAAATGGATCCATTAGTAGTACAAATAATATAAACTATAACCATGGTTCCTTCTAGGCTGTCCCTTTGGAAACCCCTTTACCAAGATGTTCGGAGAGGATCAGGGAGAGAAATTGGAACAACCAATGGCAATAGCAACTAGCTTACACGCCCAACCAGGGGAACCAATGGCACTTCAGCAAAAAGACCCCCCCCCCCCAATTCAACCCAACAACATTATCATTTTCTAATAACAAGAATATAAGTAATGAGGTTTTATGATTTTTGGTAAGACTGGAAATGACACTGATTTTCACAAGTTTGAAATTATAACTAATCATGAGGGGGGCTCTAAAGTTCATAATTTCTCTACAGTAAACATTGACAAGGAGACTGTGAAGTTGTTCTCTAAGGGAATGACTTTTGTACCAACACCACCACTAAACATTACCTCGATACTTATGGATCTTAAGATTTACCTAAAAAAATTGAATTTTCAAATTATTTTTTCAGAATACAGTGAAATCTACAAACAATCTTAGGATTCTGAGAACCTTCAATCCCCCCTTACATATGGTTTTACATTTATATGAAAAGGTTTGTGAACTGGACATTAGAAATATCATGAAACAGAAGAATAGGGCAATTTGCTCTAACATGACCAATGATGAATGTGTGCTCCTGGAATTCATCAGAAACTAAACAATATGAATCAAGAAACTGGATAAGGGGGTTGGTAATTATGGATCAGCATGAATATAATAGGAGAAATTTTGACATTATGAATGATGATAATTATGAACTGATATCTAGGAATGAATTGCATGCGGCATATAATAGGATCAAGATTCAGATCAAGGATATGTTCACAGATGGGGGTATTAACATAGAGTACAACTTTCTCGGTATAATTTCTCCTACGGTTCCAATATTACTCCGTCGTCCAAAAAATCATAAACATGTCAGAAATCCCCCAATGTGACCTACTGTTGACAGGAAAAATTCAGTTCCCAGTGCATGTGCCAGTTTCATGGACAAAAAGTTGAAATACCTTACTAATGATGAAGTCCACATATGTAAGGATTCTTGGGACTTCCTTAATAAAATAAACAACTTGGAATTTCATTCAGAGGACATTTGTGTTACTATTGATGTCAGGGACTTGCACATAGTCATCCCCATGATTTGGTTATACAATGGTTTAGTGACTTTCTAATATCCAAAGGAATTGCCTAAGATATAGTCAAACTGCATGAGGATCTAGTAGAGATCATTTTGAAAAATAATTACATTATGTTTGAGGGGCAGTACTTTTTACCAAAATTGGGGTAGCCATGGGCTCCCCAGTAGGTTCTATGTTTGCCAATGTGGTAATGTAAATTTTTGTTTAACCACTATTTTCATGAATCATTCAGATTATATGTCTGCTACCTTGATGATATATTTATCATTTGGAAGGGCACTGAGGAAAGGTTGGGGGACTTTTTGGATTATATTATCACCACCACTAGCTTTTTAACCTTTACCCATGATATCCAAACAGAGTAAGTAACCCATCTTGATGTTCTACTTTAAAGGGACTTTGATAATAAGAGATACATTTCCTTGGATACACAGGAAAGCTACATACTTTAATGACTTTTTAGACTTTACAAGTGCACATCCCTTCCATCAGAAAAGGGCTGTCATCAAGGGGCAGATAATGAGGGCAGCATGAAAGATTACCTTGGATTGTCATTTTTGGGAAGAGCACATCAACCTTAAGAACCTGTTTTTAAGGAGGGGATACCTGGGTGACCTGCTTGACAACCTCATAAAGGAAGTCAAACACAAATGGGTAACTGGACATTTTATCCCTATTTTACAAACTGAGGATCATCTAGAGATACCCACTAACCAGAATTGCACAGGAAAACACGGCAATTCCAGTCTCTCTACCCATGCACTTACTACTGCTTTTACTAGCGATCATATTAAATTAAGATGGCTCCTGAGAAAGAATTGGATAATAACGGGGGAGGATGCAAATAGCACAGGAAAACTGGGGGACACCCCCCCAGGCTTTACAGGAGGGGTATTACCTTTAAGAATATCTCTGAGAAACAACTCAGCTATAAGGACATCCTGAATCCCTATATGAAAAATGTGGTCACTGCCATCACTGTAAATATATGCATGTAGGTGAGGATTACTCTGTCCTGTGCAGAAAACATCATGTAGGGGGGGGAGATTTGATTATGTGATACAATGGGGGTGGTATATGGTGCATTATGTCAATGTTGCCCCTACTATTACAAGAGTAAACCCTAACGTAAATTACGGTAGAGGATATATGAACATATGTAAGACATCAGGAAGAACAAACATATGCCCTGTGTAAGCATATACAGGGATTTCCAGGACATTATTTTAAATTTGTTGTCACAAAGGTGGATAAAAACATTCAAGGAGGTCAATGGTTCTGGAGAAACAAGTACTTTAATGGCAGTTGCACATGAATGCTTGTAACTGGCCAGGTTAAAATGAGCATTGCTCTTTCAGCTCAATTTTGAAATTAAAGGCACTGAGTTGATAAACTGAACTTGTTATTTTACAATGACTGCTTGATTTATCCATTTTTGAAGATGTCCATTCTATTTAGTGTTTGTATATAGTCACATTTTAACAATTTTTATAGTGTATACGAATTTTAAACTGTAGATTATTTAAATTTCTATATTCTTTAATAATAAACATTTCTTTGTTACAACTTGGAGTCTGTAATTTTAATGGGTCTCTGGTACTGTTTTTTTATGTCATTTGATATTCTTGTTTGTTAACATTTTATGGACCTTTGCATTGTCCCCTTTAAATGCGGGCTTCCTATTTTGGGAATCATGTGATTCTGCACACCTTTAAGAGGGAACTTTTGGTTTTAAATTTTGTCTGAAGAAGCTATAAACAAAAGCGCTCATTTTCAAATAAAGCGAATTAGTCGTACTCCTGCTCGGTTATGGGTTTTTGTTTTGTTTCAACAGTTTAGTTTTTGTGTCATTATCATTCTGATTTTGAGATTAAGACAATGAGAGACGAGTGCCAAAAAGGTAATTTTGTCTGGGAGATGTTATGACAAAAAAAGCAAGGCTTTCCATTTCACAAACTGTTAAGTGATGTAACGACATGATACACCACTAAACCAGGGATAGCAATGCTGATGACTAATCTTTCTAGGTTTGAATGGGAAGTGAACCTCTTGATTTTGTTGTGGAAACTTCAGTACAAGATGCACACAAGCATAATAAAAACAAAGGCAGAGTTTGCCATCAGATCCTCTCTGGTGTAACTGCACAGAATCAGAAAAAAACTTTGTGGAATAAAGCATTTTTACTAAGACAATTTCAAAATTTTTTCTGCAATCTAACTCTCCAGAATAGCAGTGGACCATACCCAGGAACATATTTTTGTATGGCTTTGGTACTCATGGAAAATTCTGCATTTGGGCAATTTTATTTTCTGTACTCAAGCACATGTTGTTAATTAGCAGATGTTCATTTTACCTGAATCATGCTAGTGTTTTGTTTCTTTTTTTTTTGAAAAGGGCAACGACTCAGGTGAGGTCTAAGGACCGTGCTAATACACCAGAAACAACTGATGAGGCTGGATATGGGATAATGTGGTTTGATATTCTGTTTTCACTTGTTTCTTTCAAATTATGAATTTTATTTATTTATTCTCATTTATATGGTTTCATGCTTTTTGTATTTGTAGGAAGTCAATGATTTTGTAGTTTTGATCACTGCAGCTATATACCCTATGGCTTTATAAAATTAAGACCCATTTTAAGTACAATGTTATCTTAAACAACCTTGGCTACCAAACTAATTCAGCAGATAGGACTTCAGCTTAGTGCGTCATATCTGAAAGATGGCAATTCAGTAATACAGTAGAGAGTCGATTATCCAAACTAATTGGGACCTAGGGTAGGTCGGATTATCAAACTGTTCAGATAGTCAAACATACAACTGAACCAGATAAACTTCTAAAAATCTTGTTTTTTCTCTGCACGCAGGAATACACTTTTCAACCATTCAGAGATTCCAGTGGAAAATAAAGAATATTTTTCACCCATGAGCTGGTTTACAAGCTCAAAAAATATGCTCAAGAGAATACGTACAATG
This sequence comes from Protopterus annectens, assembly GCF_019279795.1. Lineage (NCBI taxonomy): Eukaryota > Metazoa > Chordata > Ceratodontiformes > Protopteridae > Protopterus > Protopterus annectens. Next base: position 579,114,160 of record NC_056732.1, read on the forward strand.
TTTGCACATTCAGACTTTATGATTTTTCCAACCAAAAACTTTGGAAGGCTGGTTTGGATAATGGCGGTTTTGGATAAACGAGACTCTACTGTACAACACACCTACATTCCCACATCATACTGACAAGCACAGATATGTAAATCCAAGCATTTGGTGTGAAAATATGACCCACAGCTTTCTGATTTTTCCATCATCAAAGGCGAGTACGCAGCCTCCTGAACCAATGACAGTACTTAAATATATCTAATGTACCACAATGCAATTTAACTAAGTATAAGCAACTAGCTCACTCCCCCTTCCCTCTAGTCATTTATTTATTTATTTTCAGGGGAGGTCAACCTGATGGCATGCAGATCTACTTTTCTGATGAGCAGTTTTGTTGGTGTTTAATGCAAAGGTTTAACAAACTATTTGAGCTTTCAAAATATTGAATTTTTGTTTTTGAATATTTGAGCTACACAGACAACACCAGAAAGATTCACACTTGCAAATCAAAGTCTACATTACAAAAATGAATAAATCATCGACAAAGAGGCACATACTACCAAAAAAGCTATAATAAATGATAGAGGTGATGCTAAAATAAAAATCTCACACAAAACAGTGGTTGATGTGAAAGTCCCAAGCAAAGAATGTAATCTCCGTAAAGGATGGGTTGAGATAAATGTACATTAAATTTGAGCAGAGATTTAACAGTTAGTATACCATATTCACCTTCAAAAGCTTTTAGAAGACCAAAGTCAGACACCACCTTAACAGAGCAGCCTGCCGGCTGCATTTTTGTAGTTGACTACAGGATACTGTGAATTCTCCAATTTGAAAAAGTACAGTTGTGTAAGTAAGCTTACAGTGACAGTTGATGTCCAAATGAGTACTACTACAGTAACCTTATCTATATGGGTTATAGCCTGCCAAGGATATAATAGCCGGATAGTTTTCCAAGCTTCAGGGCACCTTCCATACACCAAAACCATCGTCAAGCTTGAGCTGAGCTAATTAAAAAGACTTGTTTGGGTACCAATCCTGTCAGAGCTTTCAAACCAAGAGAAAGAGGGAGGCTGAGCCCTGAAAGGACATTGCTAGCAGCATAAACAATACACCAGAAAACAAGGGGGATGGAGTGAGGGAGCAGCTACCACAGCAGTGATCATTCAAAGATCTACTGCTATGGTAAGTTTACTTACACAGCTGTATTATATTCATACTGATCAATGCAGCAGCAGCCTTAGCTATATGGGTAACTTACCATACTTTGCTACACCAGGGAGTTGGAAGGAGAAGAGTCCAGGAGACCCTGGGGAATAGCTCTAGCAAAGCCTGATCTGGACTTTGAAACGGAATTAAGCTTAAAGTGCTTTGTAAAAGTATATACAGAGGTTAATTTGCTGCTTCTAGCATACTTCTGGACTCCAACCCTTTCCAAAAAGCTATAGAGGAAGCCAAGGCCCGGCCAGAGTGGGCCCTTGACCCTGCCAGAATAGTTTTGTTGTGGTGACTATAACAAAAGGTAATAACCTTAGACAACCATTTGGAAATGGTCTGCTTTGACATAGGTGTACCCTTATTCTTACCTTCACAAAAATGAACAAATGAACCAAGGATCTGAAAGACTTAATTCTGTCAAAATACCACCTGAGTTGTCTGTGGACATCTAAGGTATGGAGTATAATTTCTCCCTCATCTTTAGGTTCAGGAAAGAAAATGGGGAGATGGATACTTTGCTTTAAAGTAAACATGGATACCATTTTAGGCATAAAAGAAGGAAAAAATCCTCAAAGAAACCCTGTCTGTGTAGAAAATGAGACAGGGTTGACTCACCACAACAGCTTGCAGTGTCAGAGCAATTAGTAAAACTATTTTCCATGTTAAGAACCTCAAGTCATCCAGGTTAGGTAGTTTAAATGGAACAAGTCTTAGCTTTTCTAACTCAAAATAAAGATCCAAAGGAGGGGACCAACAGATTTCTTGGAGGCAATTTATGCAACAGCCCTTTCAAAAAAATTCTGACATAAGAATGCATTGAAAGAAGAGGATCCACAGGCAAACATGCTGAAATGACTGATAAATAAACTTTAATGCAGGAGTAAGAAAGGCCATAGGATAAGAACTACAAATATTCCAAAACCACAGAAGTAGCCCTGAATGGGTGCCGGTTATGTTGTCAGTACAAACTAAACCCCTCTCCATTTGCTAATATGCTATTTTTAAGTAGAAGGCTTTCATGCCTCCATTAATACCTGCTGCCCATCCTCAATAAATAGATGCTTACATAGAATTAAGACACAATCACCAAGGCTGTCAAATGAAGTTGACTAGTTTTGAGGTGCATCAAACAACCGCTGTTCCTGTGTGAGAAGATCTAGTCATAAACAGGTCTAGGAAATAAAGATCCATAACTCATCTCCATGTATTTCCTTCCTTCGGCACTAAAAGCATCCTCGAGTAAAAACCTTTCCTCATCTTGGAACAAACTGGGTCTATCACTCCCTGGGATAGCATGTGATGAATGAAAGGTAGAAATGAGAGAGACTGGTCTGCTAATTCTATGGACTCGTTCCAAGGACTCTTTTTAAGGTTTTTAATTTACCTGATGTTGTATTTTCTGAATCTATTATGCATGTTTTTATGAAACCATCACACAGTTGAAGTGATCCACCGGATCAGTGGTGGCAAACCTATGACACGTGTGTCAAAGGTGACACGCCACAATGTTTTGGGTGACACACCAGTGTTCACCAACATCCAAGTTACCAAAGAAACTGAATTAACATACAAGAAATATGTGACCCTGCACTTATCTATTAAAACTCAGCAACAAAAGGTCATTAACTGATGTTAATCAAATCAAATGCAATGTTTTCATATTTTTTCAGTTCAATTCAAAATTACTGTTAAAAGTAGGGTAATTTTGGTGCACTGTTTTAAGCCCAATTATCAGTGTGCATATTGTTTTCTCTGTTGTAAGTCACTGACCTTTCTTTTACTTTTATAGTACACAGCAGCATACATGATTGGACCGTATTTTTTAAAATAAATAAATATGTACAGAATTGTTTCTTTTTTGTTTTTTTTTTTGGGGGGGGGGTGACACACCAGCACAGTCAAGATAAGCATTTTCCGAATTTTTGACACGCCAAGCCCAAAAGGTTTGCCATCACTGTACTAGATGTTTAAACCTGAAAATGTTTTTGCTGATAAAGCTGCTAGTGGTAAACCTGTAGTTTTTCATGCAAAGATTTCATTTCTGCCACTCCTCAACCACCTGGCTGCTGTACATGACACAATTTGTGAGGGGCAATTTAGAAGCATTTACAATGCGAATAAAAAGACTAAGTTATCACCAAACAATTTATCTAGCGAGGACAGGGGGTTATTAAACACCCTAGGTGGGGATAAACAATTTGTATTATGAAACCAGATAAGGGTGAGGGAGTGAATATTATGAATAGTATAGATTACTCTTCAAAAATGTTCCTCTTACTTGATAATGAAACTACCTATAGCAGAGTCTCCTTGAATTAAATAAATGCTGCATATGCCAAAATGGATTATTTATTTGATATGCTGTTACAAGGAGATATAGAACATGAGCTGTGGAAATATCTGAACATGGTTAAGCCCAAGGAGGCATCAACTTTTTGGTATTCCTAAAATGCATAATCCTACTAATGTCAGAAAAACAGCAGCTGATATAAAAACAAGACAGAAAGCTGTGGAATTGTTTTCCACTGTTTTTACTGCAGAGAGGAGGAGAACTTAAAACTCCCCTTTCATAGTAAAACAAAGCAATTCGATAAGTTAGGAGGTTGATGGCAACTGTTGAGTCTTCTGACAAATTTATATAAGCAGCAACACAGTATTGAAATGGTAAGCTTTAAATGCTAGTTAATTATAATAGTTTATATGTTGATACATTTAGCATCAAAGATTTATGTGTCATTTAGAGAAGTCAGAAAAATACTTTTTCTTGTAAAGAGCCAACACATTTATGATTTTCAAGCACCCGCCCACCACCACCACCAAACACAGGACAGAACTGCAGAGAGAGAGAGAGAGAGAGAGAATTGGCAACCTTATCAACTAGGTGCAGTGATACAGTTCATAAAAAGGTATTTTAAGCTTTTTTGTCACACCCTTCCAGAGGGGGATGCATATCTGGTACATACAGATCCATGGTAAGAGATTCCCACTGACTGAGTCAGTACTTACATTAAGAGTGCATGAGCATTTTGTAATCCACAAAGGAAATGTGACCATTGATGGCAACCATAATATACAGCTGAATTTATTTTAATGTAGGTTTCCTATGTGCTTTTGCATTAAAAACATTAAGAAAAGGAAATCAAAAGTACTTAACTGGGTTTGAATATGCACACACAGTCAAACGTGCATTTAAACACAGTACTGCATCCCACATATAGTATTCTATATGCTACAGACACACTATGTGTGCGCATGTTTGTGTATACACACACACATACAGTTATACAAAAATTCCATTTTGATTTATTTTTGTTGAAAGGACATGAAGTACACACAGGCATATAATCTAGTTCTCAGTTATATATACAAACACATACACACGTTTTTGTACACATGCACCTTATACTCATATGAACACACTGTATATATATATATATATATATATATATATATATATATATATATATATATATATATATATATATATATGTGTGTGTGTGTGTGTGTATGTATATATATGTGTGTATATATATATATATATATATATATATATATATGTGTGTGTGTGTGTGTGCAATATGGGTGCATATAATTTATTTATAATAAACATATAAACAACATAGTAAAGTTTAGCATTATTAATGTATGTTGTTGTTTGTCTTTCAGCTTTTAGGGGTCGCCACAGCGGAACTCCGGTCCGCTAATGATTGGCAGTAGATTTTCACAAACGCCAAGGTGTCAGCTCGATGTCCAACCTTCAACGAAGGCACACCCTTACGCATGTCTTTCGAACGCCACCCAAACGTGGGGAGGACATGCAGACTCCACACAGAAGGCACTCCCCGCACACCAGCCGGGAATCGAATGGGAGAACCACTTGCTGTGAGGCAACAACGCTGTATACATTCTAGTAAATGTTACTCAATGTTTTACTGGTCATTGGCTATGGGGTTGCACATGCAGTCTTGGTCAAGGTCTTCATGTCACTATTTTTTTCTTTGTATTGCAAAGTGCATTAAATACTTGTTACTATCTTTGCCAATGTAGTCCAAGTCGTGGCTGAAAAGGGTCTTGGGACCATTTCACCTTCCTGGTTACCGAAGTATTAATACATATGAAATAGAAAAAAAGGAGGGTGAAAATGACAAAAATAATTAAGGAACTAGTAAAGCACATTTTAATTCTGTGTCATTCATGTGAGAGAAAAAAACTTCCCACTGATGGCATTAGAAAGTAGCAGTGAGACTTAGTTTGGAGTCCTACTGCTTGTCACCTGTAAATGTACAAGCATGATTTACTGCAGTGAGAGTTTTCACACTTCAGCATGAGAGTGTGGGGGAAGGTCTGTCAGTTCTATTAGAACTATAAAAAAATCCCATTACAAAAGCCTGCTATTTACCTAGTTTCATTTGCTGGAAGTAGCTAACAGCTATTTATAAAAAATTCTGTACAGCTCTGACACACATACATGAGGTTCAGCCAAGGAAACATAGAAGTAGCTCCGTTACAGAAGGTGTGTTTAGATGACAGTGCTTCACAGTCCAGCCATTTTAACTCAATGGCATGAGAAAATAACCACCACTTCCTTATGTCTAGAATGACTACTACAAAGAGGACTTGTAATGCATTCTGTGAAGAAGGAATGAAAACAAGATCAAGTTACCAAGGGAGGCCCCATCATCTGCCATTTTGAGGGAAACTCACTAAAATAGTAAAATAAGCATTTGGAGTGATTTTTAGGCATTAAAATAGCTCCAAAAATAAAAATGCAATGAATAAAATATGTTTTTGAGTTCTAAGGTGGAGTTTTCCTTTAAGGGATGCAGAACAATGGTAGGAGTGGTTATCTCCTCCCTGAAATTAATTCTGCTTCAACTGCTGCTACAGAGATGGCCAGTGGAGAACTGTCATTGCTGAGGAGTGATTGTTGCATTGGAGCTGGCACTGATGTTTGAGATGAAGCCTAAAAACAGTCATCATACAGCAGACCATACAGCAGTCAACTGACAATCTATTTCATGAGCAACTAATAAATAACTGGAAACTGTTATCAACTAAATGTAGCAGTCATAATGAAGACCAATAATATATGTAGATTCCACTTGTTTCCAGGTTGTCGTGATCTTGGAAGTGACTACTTCCGTAATGGAGTCAAGGGTACAATGCCCCTTGTATATGGCGCATGGCGATTTTCTCCTTTTGAAAGAAACATACTCTGTTCATTTAAACTACTTTTCATTCTGTCAAACATCTTGCAGGTGTTTCTGGCTAATCATTTCCTTCTTTGACAGCCTGCAGAAGAACCCTCCAAAGCACATTAGTTAAAGATAGGACAGATGAAATGTTGCTACTTGAGATTTGGGATCATCCCAGATTATCAGAAACTCTACAAAAATCCTGCACCTCCTATAAATTAAGCTAGCAACTGTCACAAGGCACAGACACAATTTTTTGACTGACATCTGCTTGAAGAAGTTTGCTACTCCACTGACCATGGGTCTGAAACAGAGGCAGATAAAGGCTGAGGAAATAGCTGCTATATTGCTTTGCAGTCAGTAAGATTCTAAATGGCAGAATCAATGGTGAAATCAAGCAAGGAAACAGCTAAAGCAGCACCTGATGTAGCATACAGGGAGAGATGTGATGACTTGGCCTGATGATGCCTTAACACCCTCAGAGGGAGTGATCATCCACAAAAAAAGAGCAGCAGGTCTACAGAATGTGTGAGCTTTAAACAGAAACCAAAGTCATCTGCATCATTGTACATGGACCAAGGATCACTCTTGTGACATTGGTAAGACTGGGAATTGTCTGCCTTATACAATTATGCTTTCTTGAACAACTTTCAATACTTTTGGGTAGCGACCTGTTCTTTTTACTTTTACCCTGTCTTCTTCATTTTAATGGTTTGCCATACTGGTACTGACATATAGGAAGCTTATCCATACTGCTCTCAGATTTTGGGTTGATGTCTGTCCAAAGATAGCATGAAGTTTTGCCCAACTATTCACTTATAAGACTGGAGTCAAAAGCATGAAGTACAGTCAAAATGATATAATTGCAAAGGCAAAAAAGACTCAATGTATCTACAATGAGAAGACAACTGTCTTCCACATCAACGTGTCTCTGTTCATTTTGGCAACATGTTAAATTGGAGTAAGAACAAGTCGTTAAATAATTAATGCTATTTGGAATGCAAGGTGTAAAAAAACAGGTTTTCAACCCATAAATCAAAAATGCATTCAGTTCTACTAAGCTCTGGAGTGAAGAGTATACATTGCTGCCTCCCTTTATGTAAAAGTGTGTACAACTTGGTGACAAATGCAGTCGAATGTTCTGGGTGAACTATTGCTGGAAAAAATGTTAGTCTGGCCAATATCAACTGTACAAAAGGTGTTATTGCACCTCTGCCAAATAAGGTATTGAATAAGCTTAATTTTCTGGCAAATTACGTAAAATCCTGTCTCCAGGAATCCCCACAAGACTGACTGTAAAATGAGCTAGGCAGACGCACTCATACTCTGAGAAAGCATCTGTAGTCAAGACTTGACCAAGAGTTCAAAAAAGCATGGTAGCAACTTTTTTGTCTGGAAGAAATGGTCAGACAGCTGTCATCCATCTTATATTGTTAATAATATTCCCAAGTTCCAATTTCTTACAGTTAAAATAAAATGTTTGTCCTTGAATGAGCTGAATAAAAATAATCAGGAGCTGACTGATAGATTTTGGGCTAGGGGATACAAGGATACTATTCAGTGGCGGCTGGTGACTTCAAATCAAAGGGGGGCTGCAGGAGACAGCTGAATGGGTGGGGTCAATGGGAATGAGTGTGACCAACCAAAAAGGGGAGGAGCTATGCTCAAAACCACAAAAACTTTAATCAAATACGCTGCCCTGGGTGCCAAACCATCATTATGGGGTCCAATCAAGACAAAATGAAGTGTAGAAGAAAAAAAATATATTTCAATCCATTGGCTGCATGACAGCTTACTTAATATCTAGATGGATGCAAAAAGGATGTGAGGCATGAAAAAATAAATTACTTTTTAAATACATTACTGGAATGCCAGTCAAAATCAAGTATAAGAAAAATAAGCAGCACTTAACTCATATCATTTCTCCTTGCACTGCAGTTCTAATTATAATGTATATTCAGCTTTATTAAAGTACCAAGTAACATGCTGAAAGTAGCAATCTCTGTGATACCCCCACTTGTAAAAATGTTTCTTATCCAAAAAAGACCTGCTGCCTGACAACTATCTACTTGTTTCATGGGGAAAACATGATCAAAGTAAAAAATGAAAAGCAAACAAGAAACAAGCTCAACATATATTGCTTAAAGGATTACTGCACAGGATATGGACCGCACATGATAGATTGGCATTCTGTTTAGTTTACAGGTAAAGCCTGTAATGAGCTCTTAAAATAATGTACTCCTGTCCTTTATTACAAATACTGTCATGTTTCAATACCAAAGGCTTATACATTATCTAGTTATACAAGTATTCTCTGCATGGCAACAACAGAAAGGCTTTCAATGTTGGCAATACTGCTTATTAAAACTTACTTGCGTCTTACAATATCAGACAAGCTTACCTGATGGTCATTAAAGCACTGCTACTTAAACACAGAGCAAAAGGCACTTTCTGAATAATAATAAGCATATATCAACAGTATAAAAATATGACAGAAACCAGAACATTCTGCAAAATCAATGACAGATGAAAAGCCACTGTAGTACTTGTGTTTACCTTGGATGGGGGGGGGGGGGGGTAGTCTGCACATTTACACTGCATAACTGCTCCTTGCCTTGCTTGGACACATCCAGAGTCACTACATGGGGGAGTGGGGTGCAACAAGTTTGTCACAATTTGAAATGTCTCTGGCTGACTGCAATGGCCCTGACACATTTGTCATACCTCTCAACCTCAGAGCAAGAAATATGGACAAAGCCATACATAGAAGTGGGACAAAGGCCCATAAATAAGGACAATTTTTAAATATTGCTCTCATAAACTTAGAAAGATAATAGAGTAGTAGGTGTTGCATTTCTATGAATTTTCTGAATGGTATGAAATCTGAAACTCAAATGTCTTTCATTATTTTCTAACTTCAGTCTTTAATGATTTGCCACTAATTTGCCAAAAAAACACAATTTTATGAAAAATGGACCAAAAATGTGATGCAAAAATATAAAATAGCCACACAATATAGCTGGGAACCTGTCAAAGTAGGGACACTTAATATTAGTACTGCTAACTTGAGCAGTTGACAAAATAAAATAATCTGCATGCATTTCTGAAATAAAAGTAATCTATAACTGATTACTACAGTTGTTTATTAATTGTAAACCCTCCATGTTTTCTTCCAATATTGCCATTTTGCAGAGGGATTATTAGGGGAGGAGCAACATTTTGAGCCAAAATCGGGGACAGTTGAGAGGTTTGGATATGCCTAATTCTATAAAGCAATTTTATTTGCACGTACCTCTCAACCTGTTAATGCAGGAAATCTGGACAAGGCCAAATATATTGGGGGAACATACAAACACTACTAAAAATTGCTCTTATATAAACTTAAGACAGTTGCTAGAATAACAGGTCTTGCTTTAGCATGCATTTTTCTGAAGGTTATGACGTAAAACTCTGTCTGTCATTCAGTGACTTCATTCCTAAATGATTTGCCAGAAAACCACACATTTTATGAGGAACAAACGAAAAATAAGAAGTAAATATCTATTCATTCTGCAAAAATATGGACAGCTGAGAGGTATAGTTCAACCAGGACTGTCTGAGTTTGCTGCCATTCCCTTCTCAAAATCATAGTCGAGTGGAGCCTCCCCCCTGCAACCATTCCAGTGTCCCATTTCTTGGTTATTTTGCCCCATTTACCATAAACACTGTAATGTGCATACTGCTTTACTTCTGCGAAGATTTGGATTTCATTTGAAAGTTTTATTTTGCATTTTTACAGCACAAACTCCAATAGATATCTGCTAAACAAAGCAATGCAGTCTTACAATGAAAACAGACTTAGCATTAAAACTTCTCTGCCCTTGAAACTCACATGCATTGAAACAGCATTGAAACCCACATTCAAAGAAAATACATTTTGCCAGTGGCAGATAAAGATTAATTTTGGGCTGTTTTCAAATCATAGGCTCCTTGAACATGAAACATACACATGCTCTTTGATACACCTTCCCGATTGTATTAAATTGTATTCCTTGTACAATACATTATAGTTGTTAGAGGACATTTTAAATTTATTGTTTTGAACATTAGTAAACAATGAAACAAAATGCATGCACCAATGACAAAACTACCCAATTCAGAACATTTCCATCATAAAAGTCTACTCATCCTTCTACAGTCCACCAGTATCAGTAAATATGCACAATCTCCGAAGTGTAAAAGTCATCTAAATAATTCCACATTAAAGAAATCTGTAACAATGAAGAGGTTGCTGCTTGCAAACAACTTTATATGTCATTGTTTATTCATCTACAAATAAAGTGCCTGTTGCCCTTGAGGAATAAATTGTCTATGTTGCATGCATTAAAAAAAATGATAAGCTAGTAATATCGCAATAGGGACTGTATGGCAAACTGATAACAGGTTCATAGTTACTACTCTAGGTATCTTTGCCAAAAAGGACTGCAGCATCCACCCACTTTACAACACAGTACAGTATCAGCAATGCATCTATCTACTGTGGGAGTAGAACCCACAACCTTCTGCATCAAAAGCAAGTGCACTACTTGTTGTGCTATTAACAATGCAAACAGACTCACAATAAGCAGCACTAAAGTTTTGTTCCCCTGCAGCTCTCAGCTCCTTGTAAAATCTACTCGACACACAGTTGTATCTCTGAACTTTGCAGCAATCTGGAAAAAGCTGAAATTTATTGGGGGGGGGGGGCAAAAGCCCAAAAACCAGGAACACATTTTAAACATTGCTTGCAAATGTTGGAAAGTTGCTAGAATAAAATGCTGTGTTACCACCATACATTTCACTGCCACATCTTTAACCCAGGGGACCCTGTGCAAAACAGTCAGAGAAACATACCACTATGCCAAATCATCTGTTTTGTGAAAGAGAGGAAGACAAACTTAAATGGCTACCATTTAGTGAATTCAGTTCTCACCATAGCCGTCAACCTCTTGGCACAAAACACCTGAACAAAGCCAATAAAGGGGGATTACAGACCCCAAACATATTCAGTGAATTCAGTTCTCACCATAGCTCTCAACCTCTTAGCAAAAAACAGTGGACAAAGCCAGTAGTGGGGGGGGGATACAGCCCACAAACATTAAATGAATTCAGTTCTCACCATACATAGCTCTCAACCTTAGCACAAAATACCTGGACAAAGCCAATAATGGGGGAATACAGTCCCAAAAATAGGGACAAATTTCAAATATCCATGTTATAAATTTAGATATCTGCTAGAATAAACAGTTTTGTGTTACCATGTACTTTCTGAAGAATATGAAGTCTGAAATTCAAATGCCTGTTATTTTTAAACATTTAACCAGGAAACTACTCTGACTTGGAACAAAAGACAATTTTCAGGAGAGCAGGGAGAAACTCCAGACACATCTTTGTAAGATGGGAGGACATGCAAACTCCACACAGAAGGCACCCCAGCCAAAAATCAAACCAGAGAACCTGTAGCTGTCAGGCAGCAATGCTACCAGTGCACCACTGACTTTTGCAAGGAAAAATGTAGATACAGAAACCACAGATTTTATGAGGAACAGAACAAATATGAGGCAAAAATCTGCAAATTATTTTAGAAATGGTGGTGGATAGGGAATTCAGGTCCTTGCCAACTGCATCCAAGTTACAGGGTTCAAGCCTGAGTATCTCTACCCAAAACCATTTGTTCTCTCTAGCCACCAGTATACAGCAACTGGGGCATTTTACACACACACAAATTGCCTCCATGTGTTCCCTTGTATATTTATTCCCTATTTCGTCCTTTAACTGCACTCCTACCATTGACCTATGCTCTCTCACACATTACACCTAACATGCACCCCAAGAAATCTAGTCAAAACAATGCTGCAAGGAAACAAAAACAGATTTCAAACTAACCAGCATCAAACACCCCCACCTGCATGGCAGATTTTGTGTATAAACATACCTTCCTAATAATCTCTCCCAAATAAATCACAATATGCAGTGCGATCTGTTTATAAATAAAGATATACATACACACACACACACACATACATATATATATATATATATATATATATATATATATATATATGTGTGTGTGTGTGGGGGGGGGGTGTTTGTAAGCATTTTTTTAAATAAAAAATCACTGAGCACATCCCTGCATCCCATCTATATTCTCAACTCATACCTTTGTTCTGCTCCTCCTAATATACACAGCTCTCATAAAACTGAGAACTGCAGCCACAACCTATGAAAGATACTTCAGTTCCACCTCCTAATGTTCTTTGCAGGTAAACTACCATGGTGTTCATAGGTTAATAATATGTAATCAGTTTGTAAACTGTTACAAGCCTAGCTAATAACCAGGCAGTGAACAGAGGTCATAATCAAACCCTGTAGCTTATGTCTGTGAGTGAAAACCTCAACAATTACATCAACGCTGCACTAATGCATGCCATCCCACCTCCAACACAACCTGATTTGTCAGCAACCTTCCAAATACACAAAATCAGTGCTACCCAGTTCTTTTAGTTTTTATCTCTCTCTCCCCCTCTCTCTCTCTATATATAAATAAATATATATATATATATATATAAATATATATATATATATATATATATATATAAATATATTTATATTTATATATATATATATAAATATATTTATATTTTTTATATATATATATATATATATATATATATATATATATATATATTTATATAAATATAGATAAATATATATATATATATATATATATATATATATATATATATATATATAAATATATATATATATTTATATAAATATATATAAATATATATATATATATATATATATATGGATCTACTTCAGTAGATCAAATTTTTACAAGTTTGAATCATATATGGCCGAGACCATATGTTCGAACTTATAAAAGTTCAAACACTGAAGAAAAAGAAAAAAAAAACAATGAAAAACAAAACTAAACATCTATAGCTACGCCCCTCTACTTAAATATACCAACTCCAAGATTGCACTACATTGTGGAAAAGGGAAATCTTCCCATTCCGCACTGTACGGTGATCCCCATTCCATTCAGTCCAATCAAACTTTTACAAGTTTGAACATATGGTCACAGCCATATGAGGTTTGAACTTGTAAAAGTTTGATCTACTAAAGGGGACCCATATATATATATATATATATATATATATATATATATATATATATATATATATAAACTTTCTGCACTTAGCAAAAATAAAATAAAACCAAACTCCTTACATTTGAGTTTTTTAAACCTGTGACCCATTCACCACCATCTAAGCTCCCCCACCAGCTACCCTACATCTAGCAACTCCCCACATTGAACCGATCCATAATAAGCATTAAAAACTTGTTTAGATAGAATAACATCTGTCTTCTCAAAACATAACCCAACTTACTTTTTTCCAGCACAAATACCTGGGACCTAAAGTACAGTTTTGTACCTACCATAAATGTAGATGTTCGAGGATCCCATTGCTGCAGTCCTAACTATTGGGTATAGTCCGCATCCAGTCGGCCCGAATACCAGAGTCAGGGCGCATTAGACTGACGTCAGTACGCCAGGGTACTAATGCGCATGACCTACGCCATATCCTCAGTCTTTTCTTGCCCCAGATGTCAGAAGACCCTAAAAAGACAAGGCCCAAAATACCTGCACCAAAAATATGTACAATATATACAAGAATATATACAAAAAATATATGCATGTAACCTCACCTACACAACCACCCCTAAAGACAGAGGGGAAGGAGGGAATGGGATCCTCGAACATCTACATTTATGGTAGGTACAAAACTGTACTATGTTCTTCCCCATTGCTGCAGTCCTAACTATTGGGTAGAATCCCAAAGCAGAGGTAAGGGAGGCTGGCAAATCATAAAGAAGCAGGAGCTGACAACATGCCTTGCAAAACAGCTGTGGCAAAACCAGCCCTAGACTTAGAGTAGATAGGAAGGTGATAATGCTTAGAGAAAGTATGAACTGAACTCCAAGTAGCTGCTTCCAAAATATCCTTAGTTGCCACCCCTTAGAAATGCTGTTGAAGTGGCAGTAGCCCTAGTGGAATGAGGCCTAATCCCAGCTGGAATCTCCTTGCCATGATGGGAATAACAAAATGCAATGCAAAAGCCAATCCACCTAGAAATAGTTTGTTTTGACACAGGCTTGCCCTGTGAACTCAAAGCAAAAGAAACAAACAACTGCTGAGACTGCCTAAAATCCTTAGTCCTGCTTAAATAATAACGCAATTGCCTGTGTACATCTAAAGTGTGCAAAATCTTTTCCCCTTTATTTTGGGGTCTGCATAAAAGTAGGCAAATGAATAGTTTGGTTTAAAGCCACACTAGAAACCACCTTAGGCATAAAGGAAGGATTAGTACGTAATGATACCCTATCCTTATGGAAAATCAAAATGGCTCTACTGCCATAAGGGCCTGCAACTCAGACACCCTTCTTGCAGAAGTAATAGCCAACAGAAAAGCAGTCTTCCATGACAAGTATTTCAATTCAGCAGTAGCTCAAAAGGTTGTAGAGTAAGTTTTTCCAACACAAAATTGAGATCCCAAGCAGGAGTAGGAGCTCTCGTGGGGTCTTATATTCTTTGCCCCTCTAAGAAACTGCTTGAACAAAGGATGAAACAATGGTGGGTCACAATCATAGTGAGCTGAAATTGCTGCAGCATGAATCTTAATGGAAGAGAAGGACAAACCTTTGTCCAATAACTCAGTAAGGTATTGAAGAGCCACACTCAAATTAGGCTCAGAAACCTGCAAATTCTTTGCTGTACTCCAAAATAAAAATCTCTTCCATTTTTCTGCGTACACTTTCCTTGTACTAGGTCTTCTAGCTTCCATAATCACATTTAAAACTTGTTGAGGAAGTTGAGACCTGCTGTGTTTCAACACAGAAGATGCCAGGCTGTTAGATGAAGAGAGTGAAGCTTGACATTGAGCAGATGACCATCCTTCTGAGATAACAGATGAGGAATCAGAGGTAAAGGCCATGGAGGCTTCCTTACCAGACTCCGTAGTAGTGGGTACCAGTGTTGCCGAGGCCAATCTGGAGCTATCAAAATCATCCTTGGCCTGTCTTGTCTGACCTTTAATAGTACCTTTGAAAGAAGAGGCAGAGGAGGAAAGGCATACACATGAAGGTTTTTCCAACTGAAAGATAGAGCATCCACTTTCCAAGCTGTGTGATGAAACCCCTTTGTGCAATACTGTGGCAGCTGGTGGTTTAGTGGAGAAGCGAACAGATCTATGTCTGGAGTTCCCCATGACACTGTCAATTTTTGAAATACATGAAGATCCAGTTTCCACTCGTGGGGATCCATGATTTGTCTGCTTAACACATCTGCTAAGGAGTTCTGTGCTGCAGAAACCTTGCCTGAAGAGTTAGTTGCAAGCTTAGCGCAGTCTCCCATAAAATCATTGCTTGCCTGCATAGAGGATAAGAATGTGTTCCCCTTGCTTGTTGATGTACCACATGACAGTTGTGTTGTCTGTTAGAATCAACACCTGCCCTGGAAGAAGTAACTCCTTGAAAGCCATTAATGCAAACTGGACTGCTAACATCTCCTTCATGTTGATATGTAGATGCTGTAGTCTGGCAGGCCACTTGTCTTGTATCCACTTTCCATTTAGATGAGCTCCCGAGGCATCTGTCGTTAAAATCTGACTCGCCTCTGGCCGGGTCACAGAGAGTCCCTTGTTTAGGTGACATTCCTGAGCCCACCACAAAAATTCTTTTGAAGGCAAGGTATTATTTGAATGACAGTGTCCAAATCCTGGCAGTGCTGTGTCCATACATTTTGAGATACCATTGTAGCTTCCTCATATGCAGTTTGGCATTGGGAAGCACCAGAATACAAGATGCCATGAACCCTAATGCTTGAAGGACTGTCCTTGCAGTCAGCACGGACTGATGAGATAGTTGATGGAAGTAAAGTGATAGACTCTTTTGTTTGTCCGGGGTTAAAAAGGCCATCTGGGCTGCTGTATTCAGTCTCACACCCAGAAAGCACATGTCTTGAGAGGGTACTAGACTGGACTTTATTTCGTTCACAGAATACCCTAGGCATCTTAGCACTGCTATGACATGTTCCAGATGCTGTAGAAGGTCTTCCTTTTCTTGAGCCAGAATCAGGCAGTCGTCCAAGTAAGGATAGATTTGAATTCCTTGAAGCCTGAAGTAAGCTATCACTGGAGCCAGAACCTTTGTGAATACTCTGGCTCCAGTAGATAAGCCAAAGGGCAATGCAGAGAACTGATAATGAGAATTTCCAGCTCGAAACCGCAGATACTTCCTGCAACTTAGCCTTATAGGCACATGAAGGTAAGCTTCCTTGAGATCTAAAGTTACCATCCAGTGATCTTTGCCCAGCAGAGGTAAAAGCTGTTGTAACGTCAACATCTTGAACTTGGGAATGTCCAGAAAAGTGTTGAGGAGAGATAAATCCAAAATTGGTCTCCACGTGTTCCCCTTCTTTGGTACTAGGAACAGGCGAGAATAAAATCCTAGGCCCCTTTCTGATACAGGGACTGGCTGAATGGCCCCTATCTGGAGTAACTGAGAAACTTGCTTGTGAGCCTCTTTTCTTTGTGGAGGAGGAACGTCTGGCATGCCTTTGAAAGGGGCAATGTATGGAAATAAAATCTGTAACCGTGGTGAATGATATCCAACACCCATTTGTCTTGAGTAATTAAATCCCAATTTTCTTTGAAAAGAGACAGTCTTCCTCCCAAAGGAGCTGCCAGACGGGAATCTACTGGCAGCTGAAAAGACAGGTCATTGGGTCTGTAAAGGACTGACCCCTGCCCTCACCAGAAGTCTGAGCAGGTGAACTCCTGTTCTAGGCCTAAAAGAACCTTGAGCCCTGCCCCTACCACGTCTAGACCTACCCCTAGACTGGGAATCATAAGCAGGATATGTCCACCCCTTAGCAGGCCAATTTCTACTAAACTTGCTGCACCTGCAAAAATCTTTAACAGTCTGCATAGACTTAGCTTTGTCCTCCATTTTCTTTAAAACTGCTTCCACAGGCGATCCAAACAACACATCAGACTGTAAAGGAGCATCCAAAATCCTTGTCTTAACATGCTCAGCTAAATTCTGATCCTTCAACCAGGCATGCCTGCGAAGAACAGAACTAGTAGCAGCCACCCTCGAGGAGGCCTGTACAGCATCAAAACCACATTGCAAAGAATGCTTACCCACTTGTTCAGACACATGAACCAAATCCAGCAACTCTTTACACTCAATACCTTCCGCCAAAGCATCCACCTTAGATTTCAATTGTGAAAGGAGATAATTCTGATATTTTAGCATGTGAAACTGACAATTCAATGCTCTCATGGCTAGAGTGGAAGAAGTATACACTTTCTTTCCCCACCTATCCAAAGCCCTTGCCTCTTTATCAGTGGGAACAGGATTTTTAATCACAGAAGCTTTAACACCTTTAGGCCCTGAGAAATAGTTTCTGGGTCCGCCCTAGGACTCTTAAACAAATACTTATGAGCTTCGGGCACCCTATAATACCTATCAGGCTTAACAGGAGCAGGAGGCAAAGAGTCAGGGTTCAGGGAAGCCTCTGCAAAAACATCTTCCACCACATTCAACACAGGAGGAATAGCCAAGGGCCTATGCTGGGGTAAAACAAGAATTCCCTAAGCCTTTTCCTGGAATCAGAGTAATCCTGGCCTTCCCATTTAAAGTGCTCCCTCATGGAATGCAGAGTCTCTGAAAATGAGAAATCCTCAGGAGGAGAAGCTGTAGGAGTGGAATCATCCACATCAGAATCAGAATAAGTAGGATACTCCTGCAAGTCTTCCAGAAGACTCTGAAGCCTCTGAACACTGTTCAAAACTATCAAACTCGGTTCCACCCTAGGCCTCTTATCAGGCGGGCATAGAACCTCTAATCATAGTAATCAAATCTTCTGCCATTTTAAGCATATGTTTCTTAGGTACAGAACCCGAAATGCTAGGAGAAGCCCCCACTGAAGCTGAACTAGGCCTACCTCTCAAAGAAGTTTTGGCAACAGAAGGAGAGGCTCTAACTACCTTGGGAAGAGAGGGAAGAACAGTCACCTGAGAAGCCCCCTCAGCCTGGCCTACCTCCTGAGAAGGCACATCCTGTAACAGTAAAGTTTCTGCCTGGGACTGCATGGAAACTCCTGGCAAAACCTCTGGCTCCACTGAGTTCTAAAGAACCGACGTCCGGGACTGCCGGTTCATCAACCCTACTGTTTTGTCCTTGCGAGCATCCGACGGCATTTTATAATTGCAACGCTTCCCAAACACTAACCTGGCACAGTCTAACCTCCTCTTAATAGTGCGTTTGTTAAACCTAGCACAAGAGCGGCAACCAACAACGACGTGCTCAGGCCCTAAACAAGGTATACACAAGGTATGGTAATCCCTATGAGGTATCTGTTTCCCACAAGAAATACAGTTATTCACTTTTTCTGACATCCGTAAAATACTGAGGCAAGAAAACCAAAATGTTTAGCCAACTCTGTTTCGGTCTGAAACTCCGGTTTCGGAAATATTTCAGAACGC
Organism: Protopterus annectens; assembly: GCF_019279795.1. Classification (NCBI taxonomy): domain Eukaryota; kingdom Metazoa; phylum Chordata; order Ceratodontiformes; family Protopteridae; genus Protopterus; species Protopterus annectens. The sequence continues at coordinate 579,133,133 of NC_056732.1, forward strand.
CAACCTGCACTCGCAAAACTGCTTCTGCATCGGACCATGCGGCAAAAAAGACTGAGGATATGACGTCGGTCATGCGCATTAGTACCCTGGCGTACTGACGTCAGTCTAATGCGCCTGACCGCAGCCTTATACTCTGGTATTCGGGCCGACTGGATGCGGACTATACCCAATAGTTAGGACTGCAGCAATGGGGAACGAAGAACATCTACTTACTGCCCCAGCTGATCATCTATTCGCCCCTTTCATAGCCATATATGCCACCCCTTTCTTATCCCCTCACCTTCCTATTCCACAAATCCCCCTCCACACTTATTTTCACAACTTACTCTTTGGCTGTAGTGACAAACTTGTCTGCAAAGCAACTTATTTTTCTCACTGTTGGCATTTCAGAGATGTGTGCCACATCTGCTGTCACAGACACTAAATAAATTCATTCTACCATAATGACCACACAGAATTTATCTGCTTCACTGTGTACGTTTGTTACTTTTTTTGTTGTTTCTTATCATACAAAAGAGCTACCAGCATGCATCTCTTCTCATGCTTTCTTATTATGCTTCATTTCTGGTACTGCACTTCATTATTATTTTTATTTTGCTTTGTCTTCCATTATCACTCTCCCTTTTTTACACATTCCACCATAACGTTTCCAGACGTGTTATCACCAGGTATTTTCATGCCTTTCTTTCTTTCATCTCTAATTATCTCCTTAATTCCATCTCCACTTGACAACTAATATTGCATATTTCATAGTAACAGAATGACTGAATCTACTGCACTGAACACCTAAGCAGTTTTAGTTATTGGTAAATCCCATTTGATACTGTGCCCACCCACCTGCTCACTGTGTTCTCTTTGTAGGAAAACTACTTCTCATGACTTGATTTTGCAAGTATTCCTAAATGCAACTTGTTTATACTTCTCAGAATTTTGAAGAATGTTCAGATTTTTCCTCATATTATTTGGTCATATTTCTGACAGATCACTAAGGATTGCAGTCACATAATAATAGCATACATTGGAGTTTCATTAGTCATATCCTTCAGAAAGTGTATGTTAATGTAATATATCATTGACAAATAACTGAATTTTGGAAGTACATTGATCACCATCACCATCATCAACCCCATTCTCCCATTATCTGCATGGGGTCAGGATGTCTCATCAACTACACACACACAAACACACACACACACACACTACTCGTTTCATGTACGAAGCCTTCACCTACCTGTTTCACGAACATACTCCATGTGTACGAAGCCCATCCAGCGACCATTTGTTCAGTAGTATAATCCACTCACGAAGCCCGCGCAGCGAAATTCCCGCGAGAGCTCTCAGCTCACCCCTCATTGGCTCTGCCTGCAGGGCAAGCAGTCCGGAGCTCCTCTGTTCTGTGCGGTCGTCACCGCACAGATTCCTGGGTATCTCACAGCACAGACTGCTGGGTACCTCTTTGTCTGCATTCGGACTGCTGATAAAGGCAGTCTGAGTTCCCCAATGTGCCCGCGCATGCACAGAGGAATCGGGACTCGATTTTTGTTTCACAGATTTTTTTCTTTTCTTTTTCTAGGTGGGAGGGCTGCAGTCCGATAGCATGAGCCGCCCCTGATACTATTATACATTATGCCCAATGTTTTGCACTGTGTAGACAGATCAACTTTGTTGAAATATAAAACACGTTCTAAGGAAGATCACCAGACACGTTGTATTACACCTTTTGGTGTTAATTCTAGACAGTTTTTCCAGCTGACTAATAGACATTGGAATATTCTTTTGACAGATAAGAATTTAAGTCAAATGTTACCACTACAATGTCAGTTTATATACAGAAAAGGAAAGAGTACAAAAACATTTTTGAATCATTTTAAAAAGCCTGTGCCTACTGGTAATAAAATTCAACAGTCTATGGATGGAATACCTTTAACTGGATGTTTCCCATCTGGACACTGCTCTTCTTGCCAACATGTTATGAAAATTAAAAATTTTCTTCTGCTAACACATCCATTGTAATTGATATTAAGTGTTTTGTTAACTATATTTCAGAATGGGTGATTTATCTGATTGAATGCCAGTGTTATGCATTTTATGTAGGACACATTTCTAGACAATTTAAGATTCATATTTCTGAGCATTTTAGTAACATTTGTTGTCAAAGAATATCTACTGCTTTATATAGGCATGTTTTGCAACACCCTACTGCAAAGTTTAAATTTTCAGCTATTGATCGTATTATGGTTAGAGGAAGCAATAAACTAGGTTGGTACAATATACTGAACAATAAAGAAAAGTTTTGGATAATTAAATTCGGGGATTTGTTCCCTCCAGGTTTAAAAGATGTGTTATAATTAGTGAAAGGTGGGTAGGGGTGTGTGTGCCTTCTTTGGTGTGTTTAAGTGTTACTATGGTTGGGATTTTCATTCTTGCTTGTGCTTACACTGAAGAAGGCTTTTGCCAAAACCGGTTTGTAATTTTTGGAGCATTTTTCTATTTGTTGTTGTCACAATAAATAGTTATTGGTGGTTCACCTCATTTGTGCTGGCCGGTTGTGTTTTTTTTTTACTTTATTCTGGCCTTGCACTCTTGCCGTACTTGCGTACTGCTGCTGTGTGTTTGCTTAGAAATGGTCATTAAGCCGAATATCATTGGCAGAAATCTGGTACCAGGAGGAAAGATATGGCAGAGAAGGTGAACCTGTGGCAGGCAACAGCCAATAGGAGGAAATTAACTGGTCAATGGGGAGAGGTGCCCATTTCCTAAGAAATACAGTTGGCTTTACACGGAGGGGAAAAATATAACTTGTCAGTTTTTCACGTGTTCAAATACTGCAAGTTTGAAATCAAAATTCTAAAATCACACACATCCTCCAAAGCAGACAGAAACAGAGGAATGGGTGCAGGATCTGAGGGACTGAGAAACATCAGTGTTCCTCCAATGAAAACATTGGCACATTCTGGAAATAGCCACAGAGAAAGAGAACAACCCATAGGGACAGTCAGAAAATGAGCTCTCCTCTGACTCGATCACAAATCCAACGAGAAAATACTACCTGTCCTTTCATCCTCCTGTACATATTCAGAATCATGAATCTCTTCAAGAAAGGAGGTATCCTTCTTTCTTTTACCAAAAATGACTGTATAAGAAGGATTAATAGTCCGAATTAAACCCTGAGCTAGACCCAGTAAATCACTCCTGTCTACGGAAATTTGAGGAAGAGGAGTTTCTTTTTGACAGGAAAACTTGGACCAATAGTGTTATTAATGGCAACAGCAGCTTCTATAGGGATGGGCACAACTTTCTGACAGAACAGGGAAACCTTACCTGCTCCCTTTCCAAAGAGTGGCTCTCTCTTACCCACTGAGAAGGCCTCAACAGCCACAAAGGACATGGCTAACCCCCAGTCCATAGTGGCTGTCGGTGCTACATGGAGGATCCAAGGTAAAAGATGAGTTATCTCATGTACAACCAATGGCAACAGAAAAGTCATCTATTGGCATATAATGCAAACTGCTACCCTGTTATGATGGAAAAGGCTGTTTGCACGTTCTATTTTTTTTCCATGTGGAACTTCTTAATGTCTTTCACCATGTATCCCTCAGTCATTTTCTGCCTAGCAAGTCATCTTCTGAGACCAGTTTTAATATTACCTTAGCAAGCCTTTTGACAGACAGTCTAATAAGTCCAGTCTATTAACATCTACAACATGCAACATTATATCAAAGGAGATTACCAGGCTATCGACCCAGAGGTCATTTTAAGCCTAGCCATTTTCAGGCCAATCTAACACCGTAGAGGTACTAGTCAATACCCAGGATTGCATTTACTTATGACTACCATGTCTAGGATGGTTGTGGGTGCTATCCCCGGTAAGAGAATTCACGGTGCTCTATCCACTCATCCAGGTTCCTCAAAGAGTGTCATAGAGGTGCTTTGTTTCACATGAATGGGTAGCTTGTTCCAAAGATGTGGCAGTCGCTGGGAAATAAATCTGTCCCTACAGCATGTCCTATTTAAGTCACAGACCACATTTAGGTCTCTGGAACAGGTAGTCCTAGACCCATTTGATTTACGGATATGCAGTAAGTTTATTAGGTCTGGGTCTTCGGTTCCTCTGTAAGCCAGGCATAAGTCTCCCCTAAGAAGTCTATATGATACGGAGTATAGTAACAGGGGATTTTAGTTGGTCCAAGTAAGACACATGCTGGAGGCCCTTGATGATCTTAGTTAGAGACCTCTGAGATCTCTCTAACTGCTGTAGGTGCTTAGTATGGTACATACTGATTAGGGCATTATACTCAATTATGGGTCGGATAAGTGCTGAATATAGGTGGGTTATAACTTCTTCTGCTCTCAAGGTGATGCCTTTACTAATCAAGTGAGCTACGTAATGGTAGACACTTGTTAGTCAAAGTTAAGGTCATGGTCAACCCTTGATCCCAGGTCCCTTATCACTTCATGGGTACTTACAGTATTATTGATTTGACAGTGTGAAAATATATTGTGTCGAAGGGAATGATGATTCTCTGCATTAAGTTTCAGACCGTGACTAATACACCACTCATTGGTCTGTGTGAGACCATCCTGGAGTATACTGACTTCATTTGGGGATTCATTGATTGCACCTAGTTTGCAGTCCTCTACAAACTTGGTCAGCCACAACCCTTTAGTTTTGACCTGAAATTCTGAGAAGTATATACCAAACAGTAGGGGGCCCTGCTAGTAACAGGTCTGCTGGATGATGTGGAGTCACACTATAGTGTGTGTGCCCAATTTCTGAGGCAGTTGGCAACACATCTTATAAGGGGTTTACATTCATTCATTCTGTGAAAAGATGCGCTGTTCCTGGAAACTATATCCAACTTAAAATGTGTGACAAAAGTGTGTGTTATTTTGACCAGGCTGCTGCAGCACAGATTTCATCAATCAAGGTCTAGCACAGAACACAACAACAAGAAGTGGACTGATGTAATGTGAATTGTGGTAAATTGTATTAGTACAATACAATTCCTAATTAGCCAAGGAAACTGTTTGGCCCTAACATGGTAGGTGACATGAGGTGAAAAGATGCAAAGACTTGTTCAGACTCGTTTCATGCCTTGAGACTGAGACAGATAGAGAACTGAACATCAGAAATTAGTGAGAATAGTGGAGCATATGGTATATATTATTGGAGTGGAGAGGAGGAAAAGACGAAAATGTTTTTGTTTATGCTATGTTTGCTTGTTGGCCAGGGCAAAAAAAGGCAAAGAGAAAACTCTGTCTTTGAAAAAAGATAATGGGTGGTATGATAGATAATGGTGGTATTCTTCCATGATATCGCCATAGCTGAAATGTCCTAGCACAGAAAAATCCAAAATGGAAAAAATCTCTTTTACTCAGGAAAAAAAGGTCTTAATCAGTTGTTAAACTGAATGATTATCTGAATTATGAATTAAATGTTTTCTTGAAAAAATATGTAAATTAAAAAAAAAAAAAACTTGAAAAACAAAAAAGAATAAAAGAAGAAGAGCCGTAAAAGAACAATATGGTCATTCAATGCCGTCAATAAAAATCTCTTCCATTTGTTATTTTTTACTTTCACACTTTTTTGGGAAGGGTTTTTGGTAACTTTTTTCTAAGAACAGAGAATGATTTCACTCATAAAATCACTGGAAACCAAGTGGTGGGTCTTGGAGTCTTGTTTGGGGTAGGTTCATAGGTTCATAGGAAGATCATAGGTTCATAGGCTTGGTCTTCATAGGAAAGTTTTGAACTTGTCAATGAGGCCAAGGAGTCAACAAGGCAGTCCATGAGGCCTACGCCCTCCCTTGCAGGGACCTTTGACCTGGCACCCCTAAGGGTATTGTAAAAAAAACTTTCCTTAAATGTAAAACCATATGTGTGCAAGAAACTCACAAGAAGGCCAAGGACCCTAACCTGGGAGTTACAGTTGCAGACTATTGCAGACACCAAGCAGTCCTGAGGCCATCTCACTCTGGTGGTTCAGGTTAGGCATCTTTGGTGGGGCATCTACTTCTCGGGTACAGAAGCACAGGCCAGACTTTTGCTGACTAAAGTTGCTGATGACTGCAAACTGAGGATTAGTATGGGACAAGATGAATGCACATCGATCGCGCATCACTTCCAGAGAGCAGATGAAGCCAGCAACCGCCGCCAGAGCAAGTTGTGCAAGAAAACCCCAAAAATGTGGGAAAAATGGCCTCCACCAAACCAAAAAATAAGGTAATACTACCATAAATCCAGGACAAGGTAAACCCAAGAGAGGTACACTAAAGGCAAGGGACCAAGTTTCATTTGACACTTTGGTTTGACACTCATGTTTGAAAAGTGGGTTGATCAGATTGCACCACTTCATATCTAGTTCACAGAGGATTCTATCGAGCATATCATTCCCATCAGATGTATTGTTTCACAATGATCAGACCAATGATCATGTACAATGCTGTATCTGATGTATATCTGCAACAGATCGAACCCCAAAGTTCCCCACCAAAGGATAAATCACCCAAAAGATGCAGACTCCAGAGCTGTCATCTGCCAGCTCTTGAAAAAACCAGCTCTACCGTCTGCTCCATCATGCTCATGTGCTGCCAGAACAAGGCCATCATGGACATGTCCAGCCCATGAAAACCTGCTCAATGGTACCTCAAAACTGAAAAACCACCAAAACCACTAATAAGCATAATGGGCTGATAATAAAATACTCCGTGCTGAGGGGAAGGATTCGTCCTCAGAGACTCCCTATGCTGAGCAGAGAAACCTATGCTGTAGAATAAAATCCGGTGGATGGACTCTCAAGAAGAGACATGACTCTGTGGATGGGAGATTGTAGGTTTTGCGGGAATCATCTCTGTGTCACTGCTGGACAGGCACACACCAAACTGGGCTGCACAGTTTTTTTACTAAGGGGCTAGGGGTGTCTAAAGCCTAATGGCTAGTAAATAAAAAAATTTATTACTTAATCCCATTCAAGGTCACTAGTGAGCCACAGCTCATCCTGGCAATTAAGGAATCTTATCCCAGATGTGGTACCAACCTATCCCAGTACCCACACTAGCAAAAACTGAAGTGATAAGCCAAACTCTGTGGGGCAGCTACATCAAACCCTACACTACTAGGCTGACACCCACAATGCACAATATCCTGAAAGCAGACACCACCATCTCTTTCCCCTAATTCTTTCTTAGAAATATGGTGTTTGCGTAACGCATGTAGGACTATTCCCAACCATCAGTGATGAAAAACATATAGATATGTAAAGCTTGTTCTTTTTTACCCCTATGCCTTAGAGGTACAGAAACCTATGGGTAGTACAAATGATACATAGAAGTAGTTTGACTTCTGTTGTAACCACATCAAGAGACAATATTCAGTGAAGATGCTGAGTGGAGATGTCGTAAATTCCTGTTTTAACATCTACTTCTGTCTCACCTTCATTTGACGTGCATCCCAAAATAAAGGGAATTGTTTACATCTTTGGTTAACAGTGACATGCAGTTTTCTACTGCGTGCCTCCTGTTAATATTCTGGTATTTACACTGCTTACAATTATTCATATTTTGTAACAATTACTCATAGATATGCTCATTTGCTATCTTCTGAGTGATTCCATAGTCTGCCTGAGCAGTACATCAGCAGCAGCAAAGCCAAGGTCTTTGAGTTCCCTAAGTTTTCATTTGGTAAGAAAAGATCTTTCAGCCATTGACTTCTTCATGATAAACTTTGCAATTTATGGGAGAAACTGCTTAAATGCCAATGGCTTTCCTACAGGAAGCTGCATGTCATGTACTACACCTTCTAGAGAGCTCAGTATGATTAAGGGCCTCAGAGGAGGTTAGAAATACATCCACAATGACTGTACTGTTTGCTCACCATACTGACAAATGCCATATGCTGCCTGGTGTCTCACTGGAAAAAAAAAAACAAATCAGTAAAAGTGAATTATATTTGATTTCAAGAGTTTAAATCTTTCAATGTACAAAATGTGCAACATGCAGTCATGAAAACAGTTCAACTCCAACCACCAACAGTCCTTTCACTGAAAGGAAACTTAGCAAAAATCTGGAAGCTCTGTATACAAAAATGTAATTTCTCACTGCAAGTAAAATACTTGAGATGCCTGAAAAGGAACAGTATGCCCCATTTCCATATCTTGCTGAGGAAAGGCTTAAAGGTGCTTTCTTTTAACTTTTCTTGACCAGGAGAAACACATCAACAGTTAAACAGAAGATTAGGAACTATTGTAAGCCTAAACGGAATTTGCCATTTCATCATAAGGCTGTAAAATCCTGTAAAGATTATAGATGCTTATGTTACCGTGCTCAAGGAGAGGGTCTATGAATCTGGTGAGCTACATGAGTCGTTAAAAGAACAGCCTGCCACACAAGAAATAACGAAGCATGGGGAGGCTATTAAGAGAAATACTTGACCTTATAAGAGATGTGAATTTGTACACAAGTAGTTGTGTCTTTCGGCTTTTCCTGGTTAGGGGTCGCCACGGCGGAACTCCGGTCTGCTAATGATTGGTAGCTGATTTTTACGTGCCGAGTTACCAACCCTGACGCACAACAAGTAAAATTACTAAATAACCAAGGAATAGGATTAGGTGCAATAAAAAGTGCAAATTAAATAAGCGAAAAATAAATAGCAAGAATCCATTGCAACAGACACTGATGCAAAACAGCCAGCCATTTGAGAGTAAAATATGTAAAAGGAAAAAAAAATGTGTATTCAAAATCATTTGCATGCTGTTGAACAGAAATATGAAATGAAATGAGTTGAAAAATTGAAATCTAAAAATGCATCCAAGGTACTGAGACAAAAGTGCAAGTCAGGCTTGCCAATAACAAAAATATTAATAAGATGGTGAATTTAAACACCACACAGGTCCATTGTGCACCAATTTGTCTGGAAATACTTTAGAAGTAAATAGATTCAACGACATTGAACAGACAGGTATGTGCAAATTAAAAATTGTTGATACTCTCACCTAGGTGAAGACAGATAGCATTGGCTTCCCAGATGTGTGACATCTAGTAGCAACACTAGGCATTTCAACTCCTGGAGCTTGAGCCTAGTTCATAGGTAGGTAACTAGGCTATCGGCCCAAGGGCCTAAGTACGCCTAGCCAACAAGGTTCCCTGGCTTATGCCACTGAAGAAAGTTAATTTCCTGTCCCCCTTCATGTCAGTAGTCTGGTATATCAAAAAACAGGGGGGTTCCTGGTCTTATCCTTTAAGCAAAGAGGCTATGACAGTGTGAGAATGGGCAATCTCTTCAAACTGCTTTCTTATTACAACTCACATTCCTGGAGAGACCAAAGTTCTAGCGGACAGGTTCAGCAGATCTATTCTGACTCCACATGAGTGGTCCCTAAATCAATCAGTAGTGAATCAAATCTTTGGGCAATGGGACCAACCTTGCTGTGACCTCTTTGCATCTCCACTCAATGCCAAATGCAGAAGGTACTTTGCTCTGATCCCCCCAAAGGGGAGTCACCAAGGGATAGTCTGATTCATGATTGGTCTCTGGGCCTCCTATATGCCTATCCCCTGATTCCATTAATTTCAGAGGTTTTTCAGAAAGCCACCAGGTTAGAGAAAACTCTAATTCTCATTGCCCCATTCTGACCTCATAAAATATGGTTCCCCGTCCTTGAGTGTCATGCCAAATATCCATCATGGATATTGGATCTCAGACAGGATCTGAATTCCCACCCATCAGAACTCCATCTCCAAACAACAAGTCCCTAAGACTAACCACTTGGTTTCTCCACTTCCAGTGATTTTAAGAAAGCCCAAGCTGGCCTCCCTGGTACGGGAAATCATTCTCCCTTCTTAGAAACCCTTTACCAAAAAAGTGTGCAATAACAAATGGAAGAGATTTTCAGTTTGGGCATTGAAATGGGATATTGATCCTTTTACGGCTCCTGTTTCAACTATTCTTCTTTTTCTAAGTTCTGTTTTTCAAGAAGGAGCCATTTTTTTCAAGAATTGCTAATTTTCATTCCACAAATAATTCAGATGGATTGACCCCCATTTTGTCATCCAGACTGAGTAAAGCCTTTATGAAGAGAATTTTTCCACCCTGGAAGACTATTTTTCTGGTGGCCATTACTTCAGCTAAGAAGGTAATGGAATGACAGGCCTTATCATCAATACCACCATATATTATCTTTTTCAAAGACAGAGTTTTCTCTCAGGAAAAACCCTTTTTTTTGCCTAAAGTGGCCATAGAAGCAAACATAAATCAGTCCATTCATCTTCCAGTCTTTTTCTCCTAACCACTCCAATAATGGTGAATATATGCTCCACTCACTCGATGTTCACAGACAGTTGCATTTCTGTCTGCACAGGACCAAGGAACGTAGAAAGTCTGAACAATTATTTGCATCTTTTTCACCTACCATGTTAGGCCAAACAGTTTCAAAAGTAACCTTGGCTAATTAGATTACAAATTGTACATCTACAATTTACTCGTTGCCACATTCACCAAGTCAATGTCCACTTCTTGTGTGTTCTCTGCTAGGACCTTGATTGATGAAATCTGTGCTGCAGCAGCCTGGTCAAAATAACACACTTTTGTCACACATTTTAAGTTGGATATAGTTTCCAGGAACAGCGCATCTTTTGGTTCCACAGTGCTCAGGCATATCTTTCCATAAGGGCCGACCAGGAATTTAGTAGCTGGGGACTCTGACCCTATCATGAGGAATAATGAAATGGACAATGTCAGATATAGGAGTTATGTACTTACCATAACTTGGTACCCATGTTGTCCAATTAGTGAGCCCAAACTACCATGTGCAAGTTGCAGAGTAAACCAGGGGGAATTCAGTATGTGAAGGCACACCTCCCCTCAGACTACAGCACACAGTGGAGCTTGAAAGCAAAGCTGCAGTGGAAGGGGATGCTCCACTGGGGGAGAGGGCAGGCTGCTCTGCAAGATCAGCAAGCCAACTTGCTCCCTATCACCTGACTCTTGCTATGGGGGATATCAGTCGATTGGGATACGTGCGTATAAACAAATATGCCACAGGACTCCTGGTTAGCCCAGGAATTCCCAACTCCCATTATCCCACAATAAAGATGTTGACCAGACAAAGAAGCCACAGGCCTCAGTCTTGCAAAGAGAGAGTGGGAGTAGGAGAAGCTCATATGTGAACATAATACAAATTACATGATCTTTTTAAACTGTGGCACTTGTTCTCCTAATAAGCAAAAAGTCATGCAGTATACAGTGGTCATGTCACCACCAATGAAAACAGCAATAATACCAGGAACGTACCAAAGCAGTAGAAATCTATGCAGTGAATCCACATGAACCAGGATAGGAATAAAACTTAATTATACCCGTCCACACAAGTACAGGTTAAGCGTTTTCATCCAACTTAAAATGAAACAGGACTTCATCAGAACTACTTAATCAGACTCAAAAGTGGGTTTAAATACATAAAGTCAGAATTCAAACTTCTTTATTAAAGAGAAATACCCTCACTGTACTAAAAAAAAAGTTAACTATGCAAAAAAATTTTTACATAGAAAATAAACAGAGGTAATATAAACTGAATTGCACTCAAAATACTATATACTCAAAACACAATTGATCTTATAAATACAGATTTGAATAAAAACACGTTTAATAAAATAAGTTAATTTAAAATTAATAGATAATTTGATACATACATATATATATATATATATATATATATATATATATGGGTCTACTCTGAAACATCTAAAACCCATAACATCTAATTTCATAACATTGAGACCAGAACATCTAAAACCCATAACATCGAATTTCATAACATCTAACACTACAAATCATCCCCTCCACATATAATGACACCAAACACACTTTTTACTATGTTTCTGCACCCCCCACCCCCGTAAATTAAATATACCAACTCCAAGATCGCACTACAGTGGAAAAAAGTTAATTTCCTAACCCCACTGTAGAAATATAGTAAAAAGCATGTTTGGTAGTTTGTTTTGAAGGGTATATATATATAAATAAATATATATATATATATATATATATATATAAATATATAAGGCTCCTAAGAAACCCAGAGATGTAAAAAAAGTGCATAAGAAAAATAAAATGAGGAAAATTAAAAGTCAAACACACTACTTCTAAAGGGACAAACCCCTACAGTTTAGCAGCTCTTAGTCTTAACACTGGTTGTATGGAAATGTATTTCTCATTACCTGGAAAGTGTGTGGCGTCTAATTTAAGGATGTTAACTATTTGGATACCACTATTTCTGTTAAAGATGGAAGATTCATTTGCAACATTGACAGAAAATCTACTTTTACTAAAAGTATAGTTATGTAAAATCTTACCATAACAGTGGATTGTCCTTTCCTTCATTCTTGCAGTATTCCTTACATCTTGGGATTCCCTGCCTTTTGTAGCCTGACATCCGGCCAGTATACAAAAGATTACTGTTGTTTTAAGGTACGCCGTATGTCACACGCATGCTCCTCACGTAGTGTAGCGCATAAAGGTTACGTCCGGACATACCATCCTCAGAAATGATTGCCCCAGTAAGAACACCAATCCAAGGAAAACCAAGATGTAACCAGTAAGTCCAGGAGGGAAATGGACCGGCGGGAGGGAGTGAATACTGCAACAGGACATCTACTGTTAATGGTAAGTTTTTGCACAACAGTATTCCTTACATCTTGGGAGAGTGCCAAACCTCAAGATGAAACTTGGGAGGGGGAAGGACCAGCAGAGCCCTCTAGGAAGCCAGAAAGGATGGCCCTAGCAAAACCAGCTCTAACTCTGAAGTTTACATCCAACTTGTAGTGCTTGGTAAAACTATGCACAGAAGTCCAGGTAGCTGCTTCAAGAATAGAGTTAGTATCCAACCCCTTGAAAAAACACCAGAAGATGCCACAGCTCTAGTAGAACAAGCCTTTACAACAGAAGGAAGGCTCTTACCATGAAAACTATGACAAAAAGAAATAGCCTTTGAGAACCAAGAAGAAATACTTTGTTTGGATACAGCTAAACCTATGGATCTAGGATGAAAAGAAACAAACTGATCAGATTTTCTAATAGACTTCTCTTATTCAAATAAAATCTGAGTTGTCTATGTGATGCCCCTGCACTGGCCCAGTAATCAAGGAGCCTCAATCCTCACCACTAGCACCAGTGAGGGGTGTGCACACTGGGAGGTTGACAAGTACACACACAGTAAAGTACAATTTCCCTGAAGAGCACAGAGAGATCACAGTCAGTCTGGGGCTGGTTTCTCCATCTTTCTCCAGATCCCCAATAAGACACCCCACTGGCACAGCTATAGAGTTGAGTCCTTAGCCAGGGTTCCAAGCCAAGTCCTCCCAGCACTCTCTCTGTCAAACCAGTGCTTCGTGTCCCTGCCCAAGTAGGTGACACACACACACACAAACACATTTTTGAGATTTGATTTACACACACACACACACACACACACACACACACACACACACACACACACACACACACACACACACACACACACACACACACACACACCTGGGAAAGACTGGCACAGGCTTACTAGCTATGCCACCTTCTGCCCAGACCATAAGGTTGTCATCACTGCCACCAGAACCCCTTATCAGCTACTTTAAGGCCCTTACCAAAGGGTGACCAATCCTACTGTGTGCTGTTACTATTATCCAAATGGTAAGTGTGACCAAGGTCAAGGCTATTTAGGAGTGGCCAATACAGTGTCACCAATTACATATGCAAGTACTCTAAGAGCTTAAATATCTCTAAACAAACCAGCCACAATTAAACAGTTTAAATATATTTAATAATAAAAGAGCAAGATAATATTCAATAACTCAGCACAGTGACTACAGAGTTCAGAATCACAGGAAGTATTTTAAAACAACATTGCAGGACAGTCTCAAACACAGAACATAGCTAAACTAATCTTCACTACATTCCTATCTATATCTAAGAGAAATTAATGTACCCTAGTTACTTGCTGTTAGCAAAGCAAGTGCTGATGAGAGGATGTTTCCAGGTCCAAACAAATACAAAAATGCACAGTCACTCTCCGGGATAGTTCTTAAATTAATAATACACATCACTGCTGGGTTAACCAGGATGACATCACTCTGTCACCTGCCTTCAGTTCACAGGCTAACAGAAACTAACAATTTTTAACAACTCTATGTGAGAAGTGAAAATCTTTCAGAAGTTTGCCTAGAACTATAAGTCGTAAAACAATTAACATTTTTACATTTGAAACCTAGTAATTATTTCTGTTTCAAGACAATAAAAAAGAAACTTTTAGGTCTAGACATCCTGTCTCCTTGCTGCACTGAAACATAATTGTAAAACACTACTTTTCATTTTTTTGAGGGTTTGCATGTTAACTCTGTATGTTCCAGCTTCTACCATGAAAACACAAGGTCTATACCAGAACATTGAAGTATTAAAACTTCGAATGTTCTGATATATCTTACAGTATTCAGTGAACGCTAAGAATAGCAAAGCTGCAGAACAGCAAATTCTTTCCTCACGAAAGAATTTGGTTGGCCGTTTCTGAGGCTTCGCTATTCTTAGCGCTGTGGTGGAAAGTTAAGGGCTGGGTTCAAGTAAGTGTGCGATTGTTTGTACGTTACGGTTAGGGGCGGGTTAAGTGGGTTAGGGTGTGGGTCAGGCGTGTGGGCGATAGTGACAGACTTTAGAGTTGGGGCGGTTTAAGTGAGTTAGGGTTAGGGCGCGGGTTAGGTGAGTGTGTGATAGTAATGGACCTAAGGGTTAGGTTTTGGGCTAACGTAAGTGGGTAGACAGTAGTGTATGTTTAGTTTAGTGTAGCGTTAGATGTAGGAATTTAAGTGTATGTGTGTGGTTGCTGTTTGTTTGATGTGCTTGTATTGTGTTGTGTATGTGTTTCGAGCAGCAAATTTTTTTCCATGGGAAAAAATTTGCTGTTCTGAATGTTCAATATTTTCATGTTTAAATGTTTTGGGGCCGATGAAATAGCATTCGCTATTTTCATCTTTTGATAACATGATATAAATGCAAAACACACATTTGCACAGGCACACTGTCCATATACATTGCTGTTCTTTTCCAGTAGGGTACACTATGGTTACATTCTTGAAGCTCAGTAGATAAACAGTTCAACACACACTTCTGCACCAGTAGTTTAATATACACATAACATATAGTTCTCTTACATTTTTAAGACAAGCCTATGGATCATATTAATATTCACAAATGACATATGATTATTTACAAAATTCCAGATAGCTGGGCTAGCAATGTCACATTTCTGTATAAATCATATTAATATTTTCAAGTGACATATAATTTACAAAATTCCAGCTAGCTGGACTGGCAGCATTTTGGTTTGTCACAGTCTATACACATCCAAAGTATGCAGTGCCCTCTCACTGGCAGAGTGCAGAGAGTGGGAAAAAGTATGCAAATGAATAGATTGATTAAGTGACAACTCATTAACCACCTTAGGCATAAAAGAAGGATTAGTACACAAGGATACCTGTCCTTATGAAACACCAAAAAAGGAGGATTGAGTTAGACTGCTCAGAGTGTCTGTCACAATGAAGGAATGTAACCTGCCTGAAAAGACCCTTGATATTGGACAGCAAGATCCCATACTAGGAGTGCCAGCCAGCAAAGAAGGTAAGATCTTGTTCTTCCCTGTTTGATTGTATACCACATCAATGTGGTATTGTCTGTAAATACCTTCAGAGGTCCTGGAGAGAAAAGAGGATGAAATGCCTGAAGAGCCAGCAGAAGGGCTCTCATATGTTTGATATTGATATGCTGTTTTTGTTGAAAGCATGATGACACCCCTTGCACCTTTAGGGAGCCGAAAGCAGCACTCCATCCCATGTCTGAAACATCTGTGAATAGTTCCTGAGAGGCAAGAGGGGGATGAAAAAGGAGCCCTGGGTTTAAAGACAACTGTTGGATCCAACACTGAAGTTCCTTCTTAAGACAAGATAGAAGAGGAACTACAAATTCTAGAAGATAAGCACATTGAAGCCAAACTAACTTCAGGAACCACTGAAACTTTCCATGAGGAGTTTGGCCAGAGGGAGAATAGGAATAGTGGTTGCCATGAAATCCAAAGCTCTTAGAAAGTCCATGGCTGTAATGGAGGCCAGAGGGAGAAGAGTTTGAAAGAAGAAAATGAGAGTTAAGGCCTTGGGAGGTGACAGGGATCCTAGCATAGGCATTGTCTAAGCCCTGCACTGCAGAAAGACATGATCCTGAGAAGGAATCAGAGAAGACTTTTTGAATTTTATTGTGAACCCCAGGCCCTGAAGAAGGGAAATGGCAAAACAAAGATTTTGCAACAGGATTTCTGGAGAGGAGGCCTGAATCAGCAGGTCGCCCAAGCAAGGAAATACTTAGATCCCCCAAAGCCTGAAAAAAGCGCGCACACGAGCAAGGCATTTGGTGAATACCCTTGGAGCAGTAGAAAGGCCAAAAGGCAAAGCAGAGATCTGAAAATACAAGGAAGCAACAGAAAAATACAAAAATATCCTAAATAGGGATGGATCAAAATATGGAGATCAGCATCCTTGAGATCCAGAGACACTACATGGGCCTGAGGAAGTAAAAGGGGAAACAGAGTCTGAAGTGAAAACATATGAAAAGTGGGCACCTTCAGAAAAGTGTTTAGATGAGAGAGGCCTAGAACTGGCCTCCAAGTACCCTCTTTTGTGAGTACTAGAAACTTTCTGTAGTAAACCTTCTCCTCTCCTTTGGGACACTGGCAAAAGGTCTCGAAGTACCTCTGGGGAAAAAAAAAAGGGTCGTTCCTGAGAAGGCTGAGGAATGCCCATAAAAGGGGGATAGGATTTCCACACCATGAAATAGCCCTGGTGAATAATGGACAAAACTCAAGATTCCCAAGTAATCTGAAGCTGAGCGGGGAGGGAGAGAAAGAGAGAAAGGCGAAGAGAAAGAGGAATGTGGCTGGGAAGAGACAGTCACAGAACACCTGGTTTATCAGAAAAAGACTACTTGGACCCTGAAGTCTGAGTAGCCTTATCAGGAGGAGCCCACTTGCCACTCTTTTTGTCCTTAGCAGGAGGGTGAGATTGCCTTCAAACAAAGGCTGACTTATTGGGGTAGTTTCTCTGAAATTTAGGCACAGGACAAACAAATATGTTTGAGCTCCTGTAAGGCCCTCCCCTTATCCAGAAGGGATTTAAATAAACCAGAAGCAGCTTCCCCAACAAATGTTTATTATCAAGAGGGACATCCATCAACTTAGCCGTGATATCATCAGGTAAAGACTGAAGCTGAAGCCAAGGTTACCTCATCACTGAACCAAAAGCAACAGCCCTAGAAGAGGCAGCTGCTGCATCATAACTAGACTTGACAGAATGACAAATCACTTGATGGGACGTCCCTAACAACGAAAGAGTCCAGGAGATAAGAAATAAGCTGACAAACCTGAGAAAAGAGAGCCAACACAAACCTGGACATATGGGTCTGATAATTAATATCTCTAAAAACCAAGGTAGCCTAGGTGTAAACCTGCTTATCTAGCCTTTCCATGATTCTGCTTTATCAGAAGGCAGTAACCTAGACGAAGGAAGCAACTGAGCAGGCTTGTCAGAGGCTACTGACACCACTGAGGGATCAGCAGCAGGACATTTGTACAAAAAGTTACAATACCCAAGTTACAATACCCAGGCACCCTATAAAACCTATCAGGCTTCTTGGGAGCAGGGGACAGATAATCAGGAGCTTTAGAAGCACTGGAAAATGTATCCAAAAAAGCAGCCAAAACTAGTACATATTATGGATTTCAGAGACCTACGCACAATCCCATTTAAAAAAATTCCATCAGTCCCCAAAGGGAATTTCTTCAAAGGGAGTATCAGGACTATTAGATTCCTCTGACCCATAGCCCAAAGGAGAAAGAATTTAGTAAGAGTAAGCAAGGGATTCCTCATCAGAATCTAACTCCTCCTCAGAGGAATCCTGTTCCCTGGGTCTTTTAATTGGAGTAGATGACCAAGGAGGAGCTAGAACAGAAACCACCTGAGGAGGTTTCACTGCCATCAAAGCATTAAATAAACCCCGAGTGAAGGCCTGCAACTCACTCTGCAGATTCCTAAGAGCAGGAGAAATATGTGTAATTTTTTTGTTTCTTCTTTAATGGAACATTCACCTATAAAACTTAGAAGGCTCTGACCCCAGGATGGCATTCAATAACAGTAGTAGGGACTTCTTCCCTAACTCAAATCTGAGGAACATCCCTTGGCCCCTCAGAAATAATCAACTGCATTTTCCCCTGAGCATCTGAAACGAACATCTGCAAAGTCTCATCGGACATGATGAAAGCCAGATTCCTACCGGCCTCCAACCCGGTCGCAGCAGAGGAATCTGACAACAAAGCCGGATGAATCTCCTGGTTCTTACTGACATTGGGAGAAATGTCCTGCGGAGGGTGGACAGTGGACAATTCCAATCTTAGTTTCTTAGCCGCCTTCTTCCCTAACGGTTGACCCTTGGGGTGGGAAGTTCCTTCTATGGAATCTTTAGCGAGAAGCTTAAGATGCTGATTCTTCAGATACAAAGCAAGGGAAGAAAGCCTACTATGTAGGTTCTTTGGTATGAAAGCCTGACAGATAAAACAGGTTGTATGGCTGTGAGACGCATGTAAGCAAAACAAACATGTGCTGTGGCAGACTTTATTGGGAATCGGTCTCCCACACTGGCATTTACCATTCCTGTAAGACATGAGCCCCCAGAAGCAACAAAAAGTCAAGAAAAAATGAAACCCCAATGAGGTAGTTATTGGCAACAGCTTGGAAACCAGAAAATAGGATGCAGGTGTTCAGACCAATGAACAAAAGATGCATTTGGATTGGCAGCAAAGATATAGGCATTCAGACTGACGATCAAGAGATGCATTCGGACTGGTAGCAAAGTTGTTCTGAGGATGCTACATCCTGACATCACCTTTACACCCTATGCTACACAAGCAGCATATGTGTGATGTATGGCATACCTTAAGGCAACAGTAGGCTTTTATATAGTGGTCAGATGTCAGGCTACCCAAGACAGGGAATCCCAAGATGTAAGAATACTACAATACATGACTGGAAGTACATCTCATCTCCAGTTTTTGAGTTACAATTCATACAAACAGAAAGCAGGTATAGTGAGGAAACAATTTATCAGATTGTCCTATATGATATCTGATGAAGGATTTTTTATACTGGAAGTTGATAAATTAAAAAATATGTTTTTAGAGAAGGGTTACCCTAGGGTATTATACATAGGATCAACAAGTTTAAACCCTTGTTTGGGTGTGAAAGGTCCACAACAATGTTTAAACCAAGAAAAATCAAACAGATACCAACCCCTAGGGAAGGGTCCTGATACTAAAATTCCAGGGAGCATCCCATGAAGTTATCATCATTAGGAATAACTGGAGCATTTTAAGACCGATATTGATCCAAGTTTTTCGGCTTTTCCCGGTTAGGGGTTGCCACAATGGAACTCTGGTCCGCTAATGATTGGCAGCAGATTTTTATGGTGCCGAGTTGCCAGCCCGATGCCCAACCTTCAGCGAAGGCACGCCCATTCACGCATGTCTTTCGGAGGCCACTTGATCGCGGGGAGGACATGCAGACTCCACACAGAAAGCAGTCCAGCCGACAATCGAACAGGAGAGCTTCTTGTTGTGAGGCAACAACGCTACTGCTGTACCACCGTGCTATATTTAATAATTTGGGGGAGCAGCCATTGCTTGTGTACAAGGTAGGAAAAAATCTGAAGTCAGTATTTGAAAAAACATTGGATTGAGGCTACAAGAATGACACTAATGGTGGAAATAAGAAATGTAGGGCTTGTGCAAAATGTCCTTACATTTTCCCAGATGGTAGTTTATTAACTACTACTACCATAGATAAAGTGTTCTTTTGTAAAGGTACTTGTGACTCAGTAGTTTATCTGGCTAAATGTGATACGTGTGCAGCCTTTTATGTAGGTAAGACTGAACTCGTTCGTAAAAAAGAAATATACAAGCACTTGTATGATCTCAGGATGAAAGACATTAAAAACATTTTTATAAGCACGCCATGTGTTAAATTTAGGAGTTTTTTTATTCAGTATTCTCGACATAGTGCAAGTGAGCCCAATAGGTGGCTTAGTGGGAGACTTGCCTCGAATATAGAGAATTATACTGGCAGATGAAACTACACACCACCCATTTTCTAGTGAATACATTTCCATGAAATTCAGTCAGTGTTAAAATTAAGAGCTGCTGTACTACAGAGGTTTGTCCCTTTATGAGTAGTGTTTCAGTTTGAGATTTTTTTGTTTTCTACATTGTATTTTTTTATGCACTTTTTAACATCTCTGGGCTTCTTAGGAGCCTTATACATGTATATCAAATTAATTATTCATTAATTTTAAATTAATTTATTTCATTAAATTTATATTTATTCAAATATGTGTTTATTTACAAGATCAACTGTATTTTGAGTACCATTAATTTTATATTACCTTTGTTTATTTTCTATTTAAAACATTTTTATTGCATGGTTAATTCTTTTGATTTATTTATTTATTTATGTATTAACATTTGTTAACCGGGTTTGTCCAACTGGGCTTGTGGCCCATTTTCAGTGGAGACATGAGGAGAAAAGCTCCAGTAGTACATTTTTAAACAAGTACAATTTTAAACAATATTGATATAATAGCAGTTATAGCAAAAAGAGTCACATATGTTGGGTTACATGCATAAAGTTAAAGTTGCATTAAAAAGAAGGTTAGTAACAATTTTACATTGATATAGTTCAATAGGTCAACAATAATTTTTTTTGTTTGTATAAAATTATGCAAATGCATAGTAGACACATTGGAGAGAGAGGTGTAATGAGGTACTAAGTATGGTCCTTTTGAGGGTACATAAAGGGAAGGAAGACTAGGTGGAGTCATGGCAAGGGCAGGTCTTGAAATTGAGAAAATAAGCTTTTAGTTCATTTTTTAAGTGTGAGGTGTGGGAGATTGAACGTAAGTCAAGGGGAAGTTTGTTCCAAGCATGGGCAAGGGAGTGTTTGTAGAGTAGTTTGCCTACTGACCTTTTTGGGTGGTAGACATCAAGTAATTGTTGGTTAGAAGTACAGAGGGTTCGGGATGGGATGTAGATGGGGACTAAGGAAGATAGAGATGGACAGAAGGAAGTTTTATAAAGAATAGAGTGTAGCATATGAAATTGATAATATAGCAGAAATTGGGGAAGTTCAAGCCATTGAAGAGAGTTTAAAGAAATGCAGTGGTGTGAGTTGTATGGGAAGTTAGTAATGAATCTGGCTATTTTATGGTAAGTCTGTTGGAGTTTGTTTAGAGTGGAGGCCTGGATATTGGTAAGAACTGGGGCGGTGTATAAGAGGGAGGGGAGGAGGAGTGCCTGGCCCAGGGTAAGTCTAGATTCAGGGGTTAGGAATTTTTTGTTCCGATATAGCAGACCTAGTTTCTGGTTTGTTTTTTTTATACACTGGAGTATGTGTAGGTTGAACTTTAGCTCATCATCGATAATGATGCCTAGGGGTTTTGTGTGGGCGTTAGATTGGATAGTTGTATTGTTAGAAGATTTAATAAAAAAGGAGGTTTTGTGATGAGAAAGAAAATGGGGAAGGAAAAGTAGGAGTTTGGTGTTTTTGGGATTTAGGATCAGTAGGTTGTGAGAGAGACATTGTTCAGTGGATAGTAGGGTTTGTTGGGTCAGGGAGTGTACTTCAGGAATGTTATTTGAGATGTATAAGTGTAGAGTCATCGGCATACTGAATAAGGTAGGATTTTTTGCATGAGGTTTAAAGATCATTGGTGAAGATGTTAAACAAAAGGGGTCCCTAGATGGAGCCTTGGAGAACACCAGTGGAGATGGGAAAGAAAGGTGAGGAGGATGACAGCTATTTGATATATTGTTCCCTGCCAGATAGGTTACTATTAAACCAGGTAAGTGCGGAGGGGGATAGGTGGAGATCTGCGAGTTTGGACAGTAGTAGAGGATGAGAGACAGTATCGAAGGCTTTGGAGAGATGTAGGAAGAGACAGAAAATGAGTTTATTGTTATCTAGGGCCTCTGCAATGACATGAGTGAAGGAGAGGAGGGCAGTGGTGGTGCTGTGGTGAGGACGAAATCCATGTTGGATAGGGGTAAGTAAGTGGTGTGTGAGGACGTGATTGAGAAGCTGTGAGTGAATACATTTTTTTAATATCTTGGTGAGGGGGGACAGAATGGCAATGGGTCGGTAGTTTGAGGGGTCAGTGGAGTTTGCACCTTTATGAAGTGGGATAGTAACGAAAGATTTCCAAAGGGTGGGGACAGTTTACTCCAGAATAGATTGATTAATTAGTATAGATATAGGATATGCAATTGAGTCAGCAGCAAGTTTGAGGAATGTAGGAGATAGATTGTCAGTGGAAGGAGAGCAAGGTTTTAGCTTGAGTAGTAGAGATTTGATGTAAGTAATGGAACTGGCTCGAATGAACCTGGGCCGAACTATGAGTGCATTTCTGTTTAAGGCAGGAAGCTTGAATTATGACATTATGTATTTAAACCCACTTTGGGTCTGACTGAATTGTTCCAATGAAGTCCTATCTCATTTTACTTTGGAAGAAAGTGCTTAATGTATACTTGTGTGGTTGGTGTAATTAAGGTTTTATTTATTCCTATCCTGGTTCATGTGGATTAATTGCAAAGCTTTCTACTATTTTGGTATGTTCCTGGTATTATTGCTGTTTTCATTGGTGTGACAAGGTCCATGGCCCTGTCCGTACTACATGGCTTTTTGTTTATTTGTTGAATAATGTGCAGGTAACACCTCTAAGTTTGCACAAAACTAACAACTCTACAGTTACTTATTATTACTAAGTGAGTTAATTACTGACTCACACAGTCCACAATATTTAATCCCCTAATATTTGGGGTTATTCTGCATATGAGAAGCCAAGAGTAGTAAAAGTAATTCTCATCTGAAAGCAAAAAGTGTATATATACAAAAGCATTCACAGAGTTACTGACAGATCCCCGATACTGGATAGAGCCAGAGCACTACTACTACTACTACTACTACTACTACTACTACAACAACAACACAACTATGATAATTTAATTGCAGGTTTAAGTTGTTTGCCAAGATGATATTACACATATATAACTCCTGATATTATACAAATGATCAGTGATGCTAAAAAGTACATTAGCTCTCAGAAATAGAACATACCACGTTATATACTGAATGGAAAGGCTGGGTGCCACTGCAAAGTAATTAGAGCCAAAAGAACTGATAAAGGTTGTGACGAGAGGAGGTACTGCCAGCCATGCCAGGAGAACTAGGATAGTGGATTTTAACATATGCCAGTACAGCTAGCTGAAATTTTGTAAATAATTATATGCCATTTGTATATCAAACTGATTTGTACAGATGCTTGTGCTGAAAATGTATTTGTGAGGTTTGCGTGTGATAAAAATGTATCAACAGTGCACCCTGCCGGAAGGAAAAGAGATGTACAAGCATTACTGTAACTGTTTAAATGGCTACATTGCAACAACATATACTGGAACTGAAGTTAATCTTAATCTATCTGACTTTGTAAAATATTCTTGAAATTAAATTACTTTATTGGTTAAGCCATAAAGATGTTATCCCACAGTCTTGAATGGAGCCAGAGATGCAATGTCTGTGCTAGAGAATAATTGGTAGCTCTGAGGGAGGATTAGAAATGTTAAAATGGTTTTATGACTTCCAGGAACAGCAGCAAAGCTCTATCTGCATGTATGGTAACACATAGGTGCTAAAACCCTAGCAGCTTCTTGTGTTGGTAAGTATGGGAAACAAAATCAGATCACCAGATGTGATGTCATTGTGTAATCAACTCTGAAACAATATTTAGATATTAGTAGGAAATTGTTCTCAGCATTCTGTCCTGGATCTGACATCAAGGACCACTCACTCAAATCATGTTTCTTTGCTCTATTCAGTAAGTAACCTAACCAGGGAACAGTAATTCTCTCTAGATTAGTCAGGAAAATATAGTGAGTGTAGAAGTACTGTTTTTCTATAACTGTGTGAAACTTTTCATTGGTGTTATTTTTCATATTCCATGTGAATGAAACTCTGGTATTTACTGTAAATAGATATTTAGTATTTTCATGTTATTTTATTACTTATTATTAAATATATTTAAACTTTTCATTGTGACTGGTCCTTTTAGAAAATTATTTACATTTTGAGAGTATTTGCATACATTTATTTCATGATAACTCTGGCTACTCCTGAAAGCCTTGCTGTTTGGTGAACATCACCATTTATATTAATATTAATTTCACTCAGTGTAATTGGGTACCCTTGAAAGAGCCTTAGGTAGCTGGCTTTGCAGTGTCTCTTGGTGGTGATAACTACCTTATAGTCTGGGCAGAATGGGGCATAGCTAGAAACCTGTGCCAACCTTTCCCAGGTGTGTGTGTGTGTGTGTGTGTGTGTGTGTGTGTGTGTGTGTGTGTGTGTGTGTGTGTGAGCAAATCAAATCTCAAACTTTGTGTGCATCAGCTACTTGGGCAGGGACCCAAAGCACTGGTTTCACAGACAGTGGTGGAGGACCTAGCTTGGGCACTCGGCTGCGGATTTAACTCTGAAGTTGTGCCAGTAGGGAGCCTTATTGGAGACCTGGGGGGAGACAGACAGAGAAGGCCAGACGCTGGGTTGACTGTGTTCCCTGAGTCCTCTTAAGGGAAATTGTGCTTGATGCAGAGAGGTCTACATCTGGAAATACTGAGTATCTATCTGTATTCTGAGTAAACATCCCTCTCCAATGTCAGTGGTCAGGATTCAGGCTCCTTGATTACTGGCCCAAGTAGGGACATCACATAGGTTATGGCTATTCTTGTGATCTAATACCTGACTGCAGATCTAAACAGAGAGATGGTGACCTATGGCTTACAGATGATGAAGTGGTATCAACAATGCCAAATATTGAGTTCGGCTAACGGCCAAATCCGGGATTTCTTTCCTAGGGATAAAATTTGCTTGGCCATCAGCGTAAATTTGCCCCTTTCCCCACTGTAATGTGATCTCGGAGTTGGTATATTTAGTTAGGGTGGTGTGGGAGGCGAAGACCCCCACTTTGAGTTGTTTTTAGTGATATTTCATTTCTGGCCAGATCAATGATGTTTTTCCCTTAAGAAAAAAATTGCTGATTCAGCTGTCCGTGTAATTTGCGGTTCGCTCTTTTAGTGTCGATGAAGAGGCATTTGCTGTAATGCCTCTTCGATAATATAATATAGACGCTGATATGCTGCTATCCCTGTAGCATAAGCAAACTCAGTCATTATGACTGCATCTTATCCAAAAAGATCTACTAAGCATAATTTCATTTTTCCATCCATGTTCTGACTCTGTAAACCATTTCTTGAAGTAAATGTTGTAGTATATTCTTACATCCGTAAATGTTTGTTTTTTCTACCATATCCTTGCATCTGTAAATATGTTGCTAATTTCTTATGTGATCCTATTCACCCACACTGTGCCTGTAAATCGTCCACTAAGATCAGTGCGCTACCCTGAAAAACACATTTTGTACATGCACAACATAGATATTTAACAGAAATTAACAATTAGAGGAAAATTACAAGAACTACTATGACAGAAACTGCAGAAGACTCAAATATCTACAAGCTGGAGACAAAGAAAGAATACAAAAGTATGGAAGTACTGGGAAAGTTTGCAGCCAGAAAATGAAGTACCTAATACAGCAACTGAATCAAAAGCAATCCTGTTAAACAGTTTAGTTTTCAAGGTAACTAAAGAAAACAGATATACAGGCAATCTGTTTCTAACGACTGAAATGTTACAATTACTTAAATGTCTGTTGAATGTGTACAAAAAGTATTTGAAGTAAGAAGGCCATGAAAATCTAGTATGCAGTTAAGATTAGTATAAATCTATCAAATGTAACATAGTCCATATCACCTCACTAATGTACAAATTATTTTTTAAAAGCGAATGATACAATATGGAGTATATAGCTTTAACTGGAAATGGAAATAGAGTAATCAGCATCTCATATACGCACCCTTCTGCAGAGAGAGAGTTCAGTCCGATTAAAGATGTCACGGAGGTTATATTTACTCAATTCAGACTAACTATGATGTGAAAAAGTCAATAATAATGAGAAACAGACAATATCAACACAAGCAGCCTTGTTTAACACAAATGACACTGTAAATGTATGTGTCATGGCTACACTATTCCTGACAGTGCAGCAAGAATTCTTTACAATGTTCTGATATTTGAGGAAGAGATCTTGTGGTGCTTTACAAGGCTGGTAACTCCCTTAACTTGTCTATTGAGTAGAACAAATAAGAACTTCCAAGATGGCTGCACACTAATCAACAGCTTAATGTCAGTTCTCCCAGTATGGAGAAGCAGAAAAAAAGAAACAGAAGTACAAGCCAATTATGTTATCAGCTTGAGTAAATTTAATTTACTGGCTACTAAACACACTGCCTGGATACCATAGAAGAAGAAATTTAGAGAAACTGAAAGAAAATCAACCAGAAAAGGTAAGAGAATACACTGGCTGGGAAGAATCCTGTAATTGTTCACCAAAAAGCAGTTCAAGCTTTTGCTTTGGTATAAGAGATGGCTGGAAAAAAAGTAGAAAAAGCTTTACTTAGCTGTCCAGATGAACTGACAAAACTGGAAAAATCAGAGGCTGAAATGAAGAAAAGGCAGACTGAGTCTGGGACTTCTCAAGAAGAGCCGTTTCAAAAAAATGTAGTTATATGACACAACACAGAGAAAATACCTGAGATTTTATGTTGTACCAGAGAAAATGGAAGGAGAAGACTGTATTAATTTTACGAAACCACATGTAAGCAACTAGACTGGTATTCCACAGCTGGATTTGTAAATTGAAGGGCGCATCAAGGCCATCTAAGAGAAAGAAGTCAAGACCAGTATTAGTAAAGATGCAATCATACCAGCAGAAAGAGATGATCCTGACAACGCTGTGGCAGAAGGGAACAGTATTAAAAACTGTAGACAGCAGAGTCTTTGAGGAAAATGATTACTCACTATACACCAGGAAGAAGAAAAGCAAATTTATCCCAGCAATCAGGGAATGCTGAGAGGTACATGTGAGATTCTAACTGCTACATCCAGCTTCATAGGTTCACAGGTAATAGTAAACCATTTCAAGCCTAACCAAAATACCCAATTAAAAAAATTGCCTCAAGGAAGGCAAGACAAGAAAGACCTGGAGGTAATTTGAGGTTGCCCATGCAATTCTCTAGGCTTACCATGAAAGTTGCAATGGTGTTACTCTGTTTGACCTGTAGTGGAAGTTTGTTTGTTCCGGACATGAGAGATATGTTAGGATATGAATTTCTCATGGCAATGTGTCTTATTTACTTGCTGATGAAGGTTTAGTCCCTTTAACCATGTATTTGATGTACCATTAGAACTGCAAGAGAACAGTAGATCAAACAGGGTTGGATCATTCGTGGAATGAAATGCTAGACATAGATCTCCACAAAGGAGTCTATAGGAGAGAGAGTACAGAGAAAGGGCTACCAGCCTCTCCTGATAACCAGGATTTTTTGAGGCCACTGTTCCAGTTATAAATCTTCCGAGGTCACTCAAGTTGAGAGAAATGTTTAGATAAATACATGCCAAAAACGTATCATATTCAACAATGGGTCTGATAAGATACGAGTAGATGGGAATTAAGACTTTGGATCTAGTGGAGATGCCTTTGGAAATTAGATGGGCAATATAAAAGGCTTTCCCAACTACTGTGGTGACATGATGGTCAAATACTTACAACACTGTCTGATTGGAGGGGTGCATCTCCTATAAGGTAAGTGAAACTTTTTTTTTTTTTTTTATATTTAGCTTGAGACCATTGTCTTTGCACCAATAGTTAACATGGTCTAAGTCATGTTGGAGCAATTGTGAGTCAGTTGAAGATTAATCACCACCACCTAATTTACAGTCATCTGCACACTTAGTTAAGCACAGGCCAGAAGTGCTGGCCTGTAGGTCTGAGAAATATATGCCAAAAAGCAGAGGGCCCAAAATTAAGACCTATAGTAAACCATTAGTAACTATTTTGCTTTCAGAAGTGGCACCTGCTACTCTAATCACAATGCTTCTGTCAAACAATCAGTTAGCTATCCACTGCACAATATAAGGATTTATATTCAGATTTACACGTCTATCAATAATGCTTGCATGGGGAATAGTGTCAATGGCTTTGAACAGGTATAGATATGCTGTATGCACTGCATAACTAATATCCACTGCTTCAGTTACTTTTTCAAAGAAATAATGAGGTTAAACAGGCAGGACCTTCCTTTGATAAAGCCAAATATATGAACGTCAAGGGTTAAGAGAATTTTTAATGTCCAGATTAATGAAGTCTGAGATATTGCACTCCACAACTTTACATAAGAGGCTAGTGAGACTAATAGGTTTAGAGTAAGGGCATTACCATAGCTGTTTTCCAGGTTTCAGGAATGTAATCACTGGAGAGGCTAAGATTAGAGAGTTTAAGTAGGAGGTTCAGAAAGACCATATTTGGCAACTGGCACTTGAGAATACTTTTTCCTGGAGGATCAAAGACATTTTTTTTTTATGCAGACCAGGCTAACCAGGAAATAAAGTTTCTGCAAAAAAAGTGAGCCAGCAAACAAAAGGGGACTCTGCTTCTCATTCTTCTGACAGCAAAGCTTATAGAGAGACTTTGCCAGAGAAACCTTTTCCAGTGTTCAAATGAAAATGCTTGGAGATACTTAAGAAAAGCACAGGAGCTGACTAAAAGAATGAGTATAGTACCTTGGACTTGAACCAGAGTCCAGTGTTGGGAGATGGAGATGAACAGGAAGAATACCAGCAATATGAAAATTAGTGAATAAATGGGAGATTCTATAAAGCATCGATCATATTTGTGAAATATGGCTTTGCAAGAAAAAGTAGCTAAGAAAGACATTTGCTGATTTTGGTAAACCAGTGGGTACACTGTAAATCATATACCCCACTTTATGTCATTAATGTTTAAGACACTACAAGGGAAACAAAGTAACTGCAAGAAAAAAAATTGTTCTTATTGGTATTTGTATAAAACATTTCATGACAATCTGAATGCTATACAGCACAGTATTTTTGTGTAGTGCATAGTTTGGGGAGTCTTCAGTGACTATTGTATGGATTAAAGACATTAAAGTGAGACTTAGACTTTTTAAATCAATAGTTCTTTCAGCAGATTATATTTTAAGGGATTCTTGGGACTTTTTGTCCAGATTTAAACATGAACTATTTACCACTGATTGTGCTTTTTTTCACAATGGATGTAATAGATTTATTTACATCCATTCCACACAATGAAGGTTTGATTTATTTTTTGAGGCAGCCCTGGAATTAACTGAGTTAAGCAGTACCATGATTAATTTTGCAGTAAGTGTTATGGAAATGATTTTGGACTACAATTATTTTATGTTCAAGGGTAGTTACTTTAAGCAGATTAAGGGCGTAGCTACGGTGGCCAGTTGTGCCCCCATCTATGCTAATCTGGTAATGTAAGCCTGGGAACAGAAATTTGTTTTTTCAGCTGGGTATAAGGAAAAATGGGCACTATATCTTCAATACTTGGACGACATTTTCATTTTGTGGAAAGATTCCACTTTGCCTGAAGTTGAATTCGTTCAATATTTGAACAATATTCCATCCTTTTTGAAATTTACTAGCAAAAATTCTAAAATCAATATAGACTTCCTAGATGTTAGGATTGGTAAGGATGTGGGATAATAAACCATTTTGTTCAACTATTTTTAGAAAAGACACTTTCTCAAATAGTTATTTAGACTATAACAGACAGCATCCCTATTACACCAAGAAGAATATTCTGAAGGGACAATTAGTGAGAGTAACGAGAATGTGTTTGGAATGGGAACATTTCAAAAGGGAAATGCTATTCATTATAAATTTATTTTTGGAAAGGGGTTAAACTACAGACCTCATTTAAAATGTTAGCTATGAGGTAGCCCACGCTTGGGGCTCTAAGTTTAAACCACTTATTGGGATAGGCAAAACAAATATTGTTTTCAAAACCCCTTCCCTTTTACAAAAATGTAATGGAAGTATGGTCATCCAATATGGTGATGGGTCAAGAGAAGTGAAGGATATAATGAGAAAGTAATGGGTGCTTAAGACAAATAGTGAACTCATACAGATTTTGGGGGAAGAAGCGACATTTGTCTATAAGATGGTAACAACTTGAAATTCTTGTATGAACATACACTGATTATTAGGTCTTCTGAAAAAGGAACTACAAAATGTGGTTATTCCCAATGCAAATATATTTTGGATGAAAAATGTATATTTTTACCAAATATGGTCAAACCTGTATTCTTTAGACAAGTAAATTGTGCAATGAAAGGACTTGTGTATTTAGCGGTTTGTGATTTTTGCAAATATTTTTATGTGGGTAAAACCAAAAGACAGTAGAGAAAACACATTTATGAACACGTGTATGCTATTTCTTAACAGAATAATGCCTTGTATAAGCATGCAATTAGACGCAATGGATTTAATAAATTCAGATTTGGTATACTTGAAGTGGTACAGAAATCTTCAAGAGATGGGTGGTGGGAACTTAAGGTTGAAATATGCGAGTTAAAGTGGCAATTTTTACTAAATTCTATTTTTGAACCTGGCTTAAATGAAACCTTATCTATAGCACCTGTCTTAAAATTTAAAGCTTTGACTAGATAATTTTATGTGCAACACATCTTTTTAATTTAATGTGTCCCTGTCTTTTTAAGAAGTGAAATGAATGTAGTGTAATGTAATATTTAGTTCTAAGTTCTGTTGCCATGAGACTGCCAATTGTTTTAATTCCTTAACCAGGCTTGTAGAATTCGAAAGTTAAAAGTAGAGAACTTCTTTTTAGCTATATTCTCATATCTCAGTTAGATTATTTCAACTACAAAATGGCACGTTTTATTACATGAAGTACAGCAGACATTTTTATTGTCAGTTGTTTTTACACTAAGACATCATGGTTAATAGTTTTTTACCATTGTTTATGTGAAAGTGTTATAGCAGAAGTAAGTTACTGAACTTCTGTCTCACATTGCTAGTGCTCTAATCTGTAAAGTTAATATCATATGTACTTTATTTTTTTCTGTATTTTTCACATTTTATCTCAACTAACTCCTCTCTAGCTGTTATCAGTAGTTGTGTATATAGTACTTCTGTTGTTTTGTTTTTTTCCCTAAGCTTTTATATTCAACACACTCTCTCCTCTCCTGTTTTCCCTAGTTTTTAAAGCAAAGTGTATTCCCTCAAGACTGCGTCTACCTTTACTGATACTGCTCCAACTCCTGGAATTATGCCTGTGCTCTATTGTATAGCCAGTTTACACTAAGTATGTTCTAAGCTCATATTACAAAGTAGTCTTACTTTGTCTACTGTACAGGATACCTACATACCACTGAGAGCCCCCCCCATAATCAGCTGTTTAGAAACCTTGCCTCTGTCTCTCTCTGCCATCTATAAGTTAGTAACGACCCTAGTGTCAACTCTCTCTTAGTTAGCTATACTCTTTTTGTTTTTCTGTTTGGGGTTTCCTTTTAACTGTTTTTATCTTACTGCAAATACCTGTGTATACCTCACTATTACATATTTTCCTTCTCTGTCTACACCTCCCCACCTCTTCTACTTACCTGCTGACTCTCACTGTGTGCTCCTTACGCTTTCCCTCCTGCCCTGCTGATTGTTTCCTGTGGTGACTCTTCCTGGCCAATCCTGCTATGCTCGGGCTCACTTCGCTTCCCACCCACGCCCATATCATTTCCTTTATACCTAACCACCTAATCCCTAACTCCACCCCTTCCTGTCTGCTATAACATTCTAAACACCTTACCCTCCCCTACTTATCACTTCATAGTTTAGTCTGCTGCAATTCCTCCTCCTTTCTATATATCCCCTACTCCCCCTACAGATTGTTTCACTTACATTTTACTTCAGCTCTCTAACAGGTCCAACAACTTACTTTTTCTAGTCCCTTATCCACTCGTCACTCCATCCCAATCCTACTTCCCCACCTTAGTCCATGGCTTTTGCAACCCTCTCCATTTTTCCTCTTGCCTCCATTACTTCTCCCTCTCATTCTTACATCTTGTGCTACTCCATTATGACCTGTCCATAGAGATCAGACTAATCCCCATACTACTATCTCTGCAGTACTCTATTATAATCTCCTCCTCTACCTTTTCCATGAATATCCCTCTGCCGAAAATCAAACTTCCTCCCCCTCACTCTCTAGCATCTAAAACCAAGACTAAGTACTTGACTTACAACCCATTTAATTTCAGACTTTACCAGCTTCATGTAGCCCTGCTTCTATTAGGAGTCATGCATCCAAATCCTGAGCCCATCCATTACCCCACCATGCATAACTCTACCTCTCCCAACTTAATAAACTCATCCTCCCCAAACAAACATATTTCCTTTTACTCTCTGAATGCCCGTAGTATTCAAAACAAAGCTACTGAAATCCATGCATGGATAGCCTTCCACACCCCTGATGTCATCACCCTAACAGAGACTTGGCTAAAACCCAAACCTCTGATAAAGACATTCTTCCTCCTGGTGGTAATATACTCTGCATAGATTGCCAAAACCAAAAAAGGGGGTGGCGTTGCCATCCTCTACTCCAACCACCTCATCATTACAAGTATTATGAAACCTATCCCATCCTTTTCTCCTGCTGATCTACTTACAGATAACCTTAAAATAAATGACCACACCACTATCACAGTAGCAGCCATCTATATTCCTCCAGGAGACAACATTCCTCTGCTCAAAAATATTCTTTCATACTTTTCTCAACACATCCCCAATGAAACTGTCCTCCTTGGGGATGTCAACATTAACTGGTTAACTCTCAATAATCCAAACTCTAATACTCATATTAATTTATATGGCTTTACACAGCTAATCTCCCAACCTACCCATACAAACAACTCTCACACATCTAGTACTCTTATTGACTGGGTACTTGTATCTAATCCTTCCAAATATCATAACCCTGAAACCCTACCAAACACCCTGATCGATCACTGCCCTATAAAAATGCTTAGGTTCAATCCCCACTTCTCAAAACCTCCTAAATGTATCACTTGCAGTAAACTCTCTAACTTCCATCCAGAAACCTTTAATGCCCTCCTCTCTAAAGTAAACTGGAAATTCCTTACCCAACTCCCACTAAAAGAAGCAGTTCTAGCTTTCAACTCCACCTTCCTTAGCATCTTATACTCACCTGCTCCCCCTTGCAAAGTCCGAATTAAGTCCACCATATCTCCGTGGCTTTCAAAAGCCACTTGTACCCTTATGATAACTAGAGACAAATTATGGAAAAAATTGTCACAAACTAAGCTCTCTGCAGACTTACAAAAATATAAAGAACTGAGAAATCTGACAAAAAAAACACAAACAAAGATAAAAAGGGCTTCGAGAAACCTCCCACAGCCCTAAAATCTAATCCTAAAAAATTCTGGAACTCTATTAACCAAATATTACATCCCAGTAATCTTAGCTCCCCCAATCCATGCCCAGACAAGACATCTGAAGAAACTGCCACTATCTTCAATACCTATTTTATCGATTCAATATCTAAGCTACTGAACCCTAACCCAAACTCCTCTACTGCTAACATCTCCAACATTTCTGAACCTACTCCCAGTACTATCTCCTCAAATACCTTCTCCCTCAAATTTGTACCTACTAACTACATCAAAACTGTACTCTCTAAATTAAAACCATGCTCAGCATCAGCTGACAATATTCTTTCCACTTTTCATCTACTAGCAGCTGACTCTCTTGCTCTCCCTGTATCTATCCTAATTAATCACTATCTCTGAATCTAAAATCCCTTCCATATGGAAACAATGCTACACTCTACCTATACACAAAGGAGGTAACTCCTCTGATATCTTCAACTTTAAACCTATCGCTATCCTCTCCCCTCTCTCTAAATTACTATAAAAATGTATTCATAAACAAGTTATGCAGTATCTAATACAGGAAAATCTGCTTACACCCAGTCAGCATGGCTTCAGACCCAAACATAGCACCACTACAGCTCTACTATCCTTCCTCAACACAGTCTCTATAGCCATGGACGACCATAAACTTATTTCTTGCCTATTGTTGGACCTCTCAAAAGCTTTCAACACCGTCTCACACTCTCTTCTGCTGCACAAACTGCATAACCTCAACTTCTCCTCTGATACTGTTGCATGGTTCTCCAGCTACCTCATTGATGGATCTCAATAAGTGAGATGGCACTCTGCACTCTCCCCTCCTCTCCCTGTCAAAATGGGTGTATTCAAGGGTCTATCCTAGGGCCTTTACTTTTTAATATCTTTGCTAATCAGCTCTATACCTCCTGTCCTCAGTCATCTTTAGTGCAATACGAAGATGACTCTACAGTCATCACCACAGCCAACTCTCCCTCTAAGCTCTTCTCAGCTACTCAGGCATCTTTTAACTTAGTTGAAACATGGCTGTCCAACAGCCAGCTCATCCTTAACCCTAAAAAAACAAAGCTGTTACTCTTCCCACCTAAAAAGTTCATAAATATTAAACCCTCCTTCTCCATACAGATCCTTAATAACACTCCCATTCAGGTAGAATCCAGTACTAAGCTCTTAGGCGTAACCATCAACGAAAGGCTTAAATTTGACTTGCATGTTAATAACTGTATCAAAAAGACACATTCAAAACTAGGGCGCCTTTACAATAACAAGAAATTCCTTACCTCTTAAGCCAAGATTACTCCCTCTTCCCTACCTTCTACCCAGTCTAATGTACAATTCTCACAAATCTTAACTCAGTACTCCTGACCAAACTCGAATCTACCTACAACAAGGTAGCTAGATTTTTTGCCCAACAAACCTACAAATCCCATCACTGTCTCTCTCTAAAACACGTAAAATGGCTTGAATTACCCCACCAGCTTCTTCTCTCTCAGCTCCAGATCATCCATTCTGTCCTATACCAGCCTTCCTACTGCCCAGCACTATCCCCTCTCATCTCCCATTATTCTCCCTCCAGACCTCTCCGAAGCTCTAACCAAGACCTACTACAAATCTACAAACCCAAGTCTAAATTTGGAAGCAGCATGTACAGCTATCACCCCACTATTGCCTGGAATAGGCTCCCACTAGAAATCAGGACCCTTACACATCCTAAACAATTTAAGACAGCCACCAAAGAGCACTTTAAAAGTCACTGGTCCTGACACTGCAGTCTTCCTCATTAACATCCCCTACTTCTCATACCTTAATCTACTTTCTGCCCTTAACTCACTCTTCTCACTAGCTCTCTCTAATCTTCCTTGACTACTCTTTCTACCGTCTTCTAAAATCTATTAAGCAAATTGCCTCAGAGAAACATTCTATTGTAATTGTCTTGCCTTCATTCATGCAACTACATCATGATAAAACTGTATTTTTTAACCACTTACCCCAAAAAATATACTCATCTTAATGACATATTTCTTTTTATACATCTTGAAATAGTTATGCTATACTCCTGACTGACGCTGTATAACATTCTATTGCTAATTAACGCCTTGTAATAATCCTGTAACATTGCTGTTTAATGCTAATTTATAATGAAAATTGTATAATATGTTGGAGCTTTTCTTCCTGGGCCTCCACTGAAAAAGGGCTCTTCAGCTAATTCGGACAATCCCGGTCAACAAACATAAAATAAATAAATGTATGTTTAATTAAGTAATTAAGCACACTATATATTCAGTGGCTTCATGTTAGTAGTTTACTCTGATGAAGTCTTGAAATTATCTAAGATGAAAGTGCTTAATAAACTATAGAGTGGGTGAAGGACAGTGTGATTATTTTTTATCTAGCAGTTGGATTTCACTTGGTTTTTGGCCTGTGTCACAGCTCATCCTAATATTTTGTAAGAGTTGTGTGGTCCAGGGTGGAGTTATTCACCTATTTTTGGAAGCGGTGTCATCCTTCCTTATTGTTATTTGCTTTACATTTAAAGCCACTGGCAACGAAAATAAAGGACTCAAAAATGCAGGGTATGGTCATGAAGAAAGCTGACTTTATTTGCAGGTGATATTATTCTGTACTTGATAAATCGAGAAAAAGGACATTTCTGTACTATGGAACATTTTGAGACAGGTCATAACTGTAAATTATGTACCCACACTTGAATTAGTTCAGCAATACCCATACTTACGGGAACATGATAACATGAAGTATTTAGAAGTAGGAGTTAAAAATGCTTACGTTATGGCAGCAAAGGAAGACTGTGGAAGAGACTGAACAAAAGACAATATTAAAACTGAGAAACCCAAAGCTCTTGTTTAAGGATATAGATAGATAGATAGTAAGATACAAGCTCCTTTAGTTTTATAAAATGGTCAGGCACATTTTTATCAACTACAGGAGAAGGTTTGGACAATAATTAATAAAGAGTTGTAGGAATTTATCTGGGAGGAGAAGAGGGCAAGAGTCAAGTGGGATAAGTCAATCTTTCCAGTAAAACCAGGTAGTTTAGGATTACTTGATTTGAAGGATTATTTTAGGGCTACACAGATAAGACTCATGCACAACACAGGTAATATAACTCAAAATGGAAAGGGATGATGATGAAGCAAGGTGGGAAGTTAAAGAAACAGACAGTGAGTGGGATTTTGGATGCAGATCCTTAAGGGGATTAACAGCAACTATGCAGAATATTGTATGTCTAAAGTAGCAGAAAGTATTCTAATAACTCAGCCAATGCCAGAATGAAGATTTTTGCCAACAGGGTTGATTACAACTAGTGGTACAGAAAATAGGCAAGAGAGGGCTGGAATTTACTGGAGAAACTAGCAAAGGAATCAAGGAGCAAAGAACTAGAGAGAAAAAGGTTACAGAATAGGAAGAGGACAATAAGACATTTGGAAAGCAAGCTACTGACTGCCTCCCTACCAGGGATTGATACTGCAGTATGAGCAAAGGGAAAAGGACAGGAGTATTTTAAGTGAAAGACCTGCTCTGGTAGAGTTTTTGGTTGACTCTACAAAGGAAGCAGCTGTTAAAAAAGAATAATTACTACAGCATATAAAATATTACATAACTGTATGAATCAATCAGAGGAGGTAAGAAAAGTTTGTGAAGAGAGACTCAAAAAGCAGTTTACAAGAGAACAATGGCAGGACAAATGTATGGCTCTCCCATGTATGCAACAAAGTCTAGAAGGTTTAGGAACTTTGGAAATGTTTGCATAGGTATTAAACAAATTTCATAAAATTTCAAAAATGTTTCCTCAGGTAGATAGCAAATGTTGGAACTGTGATGGGGAAAAAGAGAAGTAACTGGGAAAAAGAAGTTATGTACCTACCATAACGTTCCATGTTTGTTGTCCTTCATCTCGCCTTCCTTCTTGCTGGTTGGGTTCAGAGCCGATCCTTGGCTCCGACTCGGCCGTTTACTATAGCTCGAGAGTTTATACTGGCTTGAGGCTAAGCCCCATCCCAACATGCCCAACGCTAGCTACCCAGCTATCGTTTGTGATAGTCCACACTAGACAATAATAGTAAAATGCAAATTTTACTAAGCTCTTACACATAAGGAAACCTTGTGTATAAAGGAACAATCCACATTCAAAGGTTAGGAAGGGAAAAGGAAAAACAAGGCATGGTCAACTAACCTGGTATGCCAACGGGAAACTCAGCCAGTGTAACCAATGAAGGAATTCCTCTCGATAGTCCAAAGGGGGGGTGCAAGAAGGAAAGCGAGATGAAAGACAACAAACATGGAACGTTATGGTAGGTACATAACTTCTTTATGTTATGTTGTCTGCATCTCGCCTTAATTCTTGCTGGTTGGGACCGCGTCCCCAGCACCTGGTTCTTGGGTGGCTCACTGGAATAAAGTCTTCAGGACGTGGAACCAAAGGATGCCCTGTTCCAGGAGACCACATCCACTTTGTAATGAGTTATAAAGGTATGAAGATTTGCCCATGTTACTGCTGCACAGACTGAATCTAAAGACAATTTGGCTTGGAAAGCAACAGAGGTAGCCAAGGCCCTGGTTGAGTGTCCTCTGGCTTTCCCTGGAAGCTTCTTGTTACGCAAATCATAAGCACAGATGATTGTATCTGACAGCCACTTTGATAAGGTCACTTTTTGAAACTGGAGGACCTTGTTTATTGCCAGCAAAGGATACAAACAATTGATCTGATTTTCTGAAGTCCTTGGTCCTGTGTAAATAAAAGCATAATTGTCTATGAACATCCAATTGGTGGAATCTATACTCTGCCTTGTTGCCATAATTGGGGAAGAATACAGGAAGCTCGATGGACTGATTTAAATTATACTCTGAACACACCTTTGACAAGAAGGGGGGATTGGTTCTGGGAGAACTCTATCTTTGTGGAAGATCAGATACGGTGGGCGAACAGATAAAGCCTCTAATTCTGAAACCCGTCTAGCTGAGGTGATGGCAATCAAGAAGAGGGTTTTCCAAAACAGAAATTTCAGGGGACAAGATGATGCTAGTTCAAAGGGTGGAAGAACCAGAGAGGCTAAAACAAAGTTTAGGTCCGGGGGGGGGGGGGTGAAAAAGGGTTGCACCTTGTAAGAATGCTTTGCACAGCTTATGGGACATGACAGTAGAGCCCAACAATCCCACATGAAAATTGGAGATGGCAGCCAGTTGGACCCTAATGGTAGCTGCAGCTGCCCCTTGTTCGAACATTTTGGCCAGGAAATCAAGAATCTTGGGAACAGGAGCAGTGATGGGATCTATCATTTTTCTTTGCTCAATAAGAGAACCTCTTCCATTTGCTAGCTTAAATCTTTCTGGTAGTGGGCTTGTGAGAAGACACCAGGATGTGCTGTACTGCCGGGGAAATGTTGGGGAGCTTGGCTAAGACTAGAAGTGGAGAAACCAAGCTGCCAGCTTATGAGTTTGGAGGGAGGAGTGGAGCACTCCCGACTGATGCATCAGGAGGTCTAGAACTCGGTCCAGGATCCAAGGCTCCACTTGTAGGTGATGGCAGAGAAACAGGAACCATATCTGACAAGGCCAGTAAGGAGCAATGAGGATGAGCTTTCAACCCAGCAACTTTGCTTTCTGAAGTACTTTGGTGATCAGAGGAAAAGGTGGAAAGACAAAGTAGTCCTGGAGGCCAATCATGAACAAGTGCATCCCAGGGTGACTATCCTGGTGGGAGGAACTAAGGCGAAATAGCTGCTGCATTTGTTGTTGAGGGGAGTGGCAAAAAGATCGCAGCATGGCTGGCCCCATTTGTGAAAAATCAAGTCTGCAACTTCTTGCTTCAGGGATCACTCGTGAGACATGAGGATAGCCCTGCTGAACCTGTCCTCTATCACGGTGGATTTCCCAGGAATGTGTGTCGCAATCAGAAAACATTGGGAAGACATCGCCCATTGCCATACACAAAGGGCCTCCTGATACAAAGGGTAAGATCTGGTCCCACCTTGTTTGTTGATGTACCATACCACTGACATACTGTCTGTCTGAATTGCAATAGTTCCGGTAGGTAGAGAGCACTGCCAGAAGTACCACTCTCATCTCTAGAACACTGACGTGCACGTGGTGCTCGTGTGGCTGTCACATTCCTTGGACAGTCTGTCCCAGATAATGCCCCCCCACCCTATCTGGGAGGCATCCGTGGTCACTGTGGCTACTGGTTGGGGGTATAGAAATGGTCTGCCCAGAGTCACCTGGGGGGAGACAAGCCACCAT
This sequence comes from Protopterus annectens, assembly GCF_019279795.1. NCBI lineage: Eukaryota > Metazoa > Chordata > Ceratodontiformes > Protopteridae > Protopterus > Protopterus annectens. The sequence continues at coordinate 579,172,947 of NC_056732.1, forward strand.
ACTAAGTCCTTTTTGTAGGATTCTGTGATCAAGATCATATGTGACATTGGTAAATCCTGGAAGGACCATTGAGCGAAAAGAAGCCACTGCAGAATTCTCATGTAGAAGCGAGCCACAGAGATTACAGTAACTGCTGCAGCCATTGAGCCCAGGACTTTCAATACCTCTCTTGCCTGAACTTTCTTCTTTTTCATGAGGAATGAAACTTGCTGACGAATGGTTGACACCCTGTCTTGAGGCAGCTTTGCTATCATGGCTCTTGTATCTACGTCTGCCCCTATGAAGGTAATACACTGACAAGGCAACAAGGCAGACTTTTCGTAGTTTATGGTGATGCCTAGCTGGGAACATGTTTGAATTGTGTTGTCCCATGCTTTGATCAGCTGATGCTCAATGGTAGCAGTGAGGAGCCAGTCATTCAGATATGGAAACATCTAGAATCCTAGACGTCTCAGGTGAGCCGTGACCACTACCATACATTTGGTGAATACCCTGGGGCTGCGGTGAGACCAAAAAGCAGAGCTCTGAACTGATAATGACTGGCTCCCAGCTGGAAGCGTAGGAATCTCCTGGATCACATGTCCATTTTTATGGGGTAGTATGCATCCTGGATATCGATGGAGCACATCCAATTGTCCTGACCTAAAAAGGGAAGAATGGACTGCAGTGTTATCATCTGGAACATCACTTTTTTTACTGATTTGTTTAGCTTACTGAGATCCAAAATGGGTCTCCAGTCCCTTGTCTTTTTTGGAACTAAAAAGGACCTTGAGTAAGCTCCAGATTCAATATGGTCTGCGGGGACTTCTTGGATGTCTCTTTTTTCTAGCAACCTTTGTACTTCTAGGTTTGCTTGACCCCAAAGACTAGGTGGAACATCTGGGATTGAACATTTTGTTCTTGAGGGGGGTAACTTGAAAAAGGGAATTTTGTAACGCCTGGATATTATTGACAGTACCCATGCATGTAATAGTTTGTCAGGCTGTTGGGTACAATGATACTCTGCCCCGACTGCTTCCAGAGGCAGACAGTCGGGGCTCCCTTCAGGAGTGCTGGAAGGGTCTAGCAGAGAACGTATCTCTGTTGCCCTGCTGATGTGGACCTCCCCCCCTGCCATGAGGCCAGAGTCTTCCATTATTGTTTCCTCCTCTGTCCCTGGGGGAAAATTCTCCATGTGTATCAGGCGAAGCTCCCTGGGATTTTCGAAACCACATTTTCCCACACTTCTGACCTTTAGGGTAGGGTCTAGATGGAGTGGAAAAATGGACTCCCATGGCCAGAGAGAGTCTTGCCATCCTTTTCATACCTGGTGAGAGTCTCTAACCTGGGGCCCAAACAAGGACGAGACATCAAAAGGGGTATAGATAAAGGAGTACTTGAAGGGTTCCGCAAACTGACAAAGGCACATCCAGGAGTGTCTCCACAAAGCAATTCTGGTACCTGCTGCCCTACTTGCTCCATCTGTCACATAAGAAATGAGCCTCATGGAGGAGTTAACCAATGAAGTCAAGGTCACAAGCTGGGAAGCCGCCCTGTTCGCAACTCCTTCAGTAGTAGGTTCCTGCAGTGTATCTCCCAACTCTTTTAGGAGATCCCTCTGAAGTTGCGTGGAGTGTGACAAATAATTCAGCGACCTGAGTGTAAAGGTTGCTGAAGAGAACATACGCTTCCCATACCGGTCCATCGTACAGGACTCCTTGTTTGGTGGATGGACAGATGAAGAAGTTTCCTCAAGATCCTTCTTAGTGGCTGCTGCCACCACCATAGCATCAATAGGAACCCCTTTGGAAAGAAAGGACTTGTCTTCGGGGGCAGTTATAAATTTATTTGGTCTCCATGGAACCGGTTCCATGGTCTCTGGAGTGTTCCACGCCTTCCGACTCACTACAGACAAAAGTGGGTCAAAAGGCAGAGACATCCAAGAGGTGGAGGTTGGGAAATAAATGCGTCCAGGTAGACCGACTCATCCTCAGAAGGGGCTAGGGACATCCAGCCACCCCTCTGTCTAAAGATTTCCAAGATGTCTGAAAAGGAGACATCCTCAGAGGGGGACCATGGGGACCCTGCCGATTCATCCAAGTCTGTGTCTGAAGTGATCAGGGGAGCCCAGATGCTTCCTCTTAAATTTTTTTCTTCCAAGAGACCTCCTCCGAATGTTCAGGGGAGGTTTCGGAAGAGGTGGTGTCACCCAAAGGGGCGTCTTGGGGCATAGGATCCCTACATGTTTGTAGGGAGGAGGAGAGTCAAATGCAGGCACAGGCACCAAGGGAGAAGGAGCAAATGGAGCAGAGGGTGGAGTGGTATCAGGGGACAGCACGCTCGTCATCACCTCGAAGGCACCACGGTCCTGAGCCAAAGGAGCCTCCGAAGAGCCCAGAGATCTCCTATGAACAGAGAGTGACAGCTCCGAGTCTGATGTGGAAGCCGAGCTCACCCACACCGAAGCTCCGAGAGGGAGAGCAGGGTCGGACAAGAGCCCGATGCCTGAGACATCGAGGAGATCGGAGCAGGAGTTGGAACCGATAAAGAAGTAACCGGAGCCGATGGTTCCATCACCACAATGTCCATGCACTCTGGCTGTGAGCTCAAGAGAGTCAGAGGAGGAACCAATAGAGATGCTGGATGGGCTGAAGGAGCCAATTCCTTATGGGCTGGGCTCGATAGCAATTTGGCAAGTGCCCGTGACTTGAGGAGCCTATTAACCACTCTCTCCACATCATGGTCCAAAAGCCTGGAGGACCAAGAGGAGTGACAGGAGGACCGGTGACTGCCTGCCACAGATTGCAACAAAGGAGACTGTAGGGCAGAGCACACCAGCTCCAAAGAGGGAGACCTGGTTCTTTTATCAGCCCAGACTGGCCCCAAAGTCACTGATGGAGCAGTCGGAGACAGCTTTGTCAGAGCCAACACTGAGAACAGACACAACTGAAGATTTGTCAGCAGATTTGGGTTGCTCCAAAACTGGATGTTTGGGAGAGTTGTCAGACTGTTATGCTGGCTGAGGAACCAGAGACAAAGGATCCTTAGGGTTCTTCAAGTGGCCATGCAGAATTAGTTTATTTTTTTCTCTCCTGCAGGACTCTAGAACGGAAAGCATGAGAGATGGAACATTACTCATGCAGGTGAACAGCCCCTAAACAGTGCACACAACTTATGTGCCTGTCCGTAAGGGACATTTTTTGGCAGCATGAGTCGCACTTCTTAAAGCTGGAGGATTTTGTCTCTTTGGACATGCTGGATAAATTAGGAAGACACAAACAGCAAAAAATAAGGCTGTAACGGCTAGCAATACACAACTACAAACACTACCAACAAGCAAGGATATCTTTTTTTTTTTTTTTTTAATAAGTAAAACGGCAACTCCCCCAGTAGGAGAGCCTCTAACTTAAACGGCTACTCCAACAGATAGTGAGGAAAGAAGAAATAAACCCTCTAAGTTAAACGGGCTCAAGGGGAAAGCAAGGCCTAAGAAAATGACGGCCAAGAACAACCAAAAAACAACAGCAGAGGAAGGTCAGAAGGTTGTTAGTCTAAACGAGGACTAAGACACCAACAAGAGAATTAAATGCTAATAATCTTGGTAAAAGAAGACAGCAAAATACGGAAAAAGTAAATACTTAGCCTGAGCCAGTTATCGTAATCTCGATGCTGCAAGCTGCAAATGAGATCTGGGTAGCTACTGCTAGGTATGCTGGGATAGGGGTTAGCCTCGAGTCAGTATAAGCTCTCGAGCTATAGTAAATGGCCGAGTTGGAGCAGAGGATTGGCTCCGAACCCAACCAGCAAGAACAAAGGCAAGATGGGGACAACATAACATCATATGTTTTGGGAATGTAATTATTTGGCAGATTTTGAAAATTCCCTACAGACTACTCTATCAGAAATATTGGGTAAGCAAATGGCTGTAGCTAAGGAAATTACGCTTTTGAGTTGGGACACCAGCTATAACACAGAAAGGGACTAAAGGAGGAGGTGTCTTGATTTACATCAAAAATAAATATACATCAGAGCTGGTCAAATAAGACAATGTATTTGAGCTTCTCCATGTTGGAATCACCATAAGCAAAATCCGATACTACTACTATGTCCACTTCTATGACCCAAGAAACCCATAACGTGTATTTTAGCTTACTGACAATTCTCATTACCCAACCCAATGCCATATTCATGGGTGACTTTACCCCACTATTAACTGGGAATCCAATTCGACAGTAAACATGCACAGAGATTCCTGGATTTTTAAACACAAACACCCAGGAGCAACTTGCCAATACGCTGACCAGGGGTGCAAACATATTGGATCTGATCCTCACAAATATGTGAGAGTGCTGCACACCCCCTAGTGTAGTGTCTTCTCTGGCATGGTGAGACCACAAAACAGTCTCCTTTGAAGTAAAAAAAAGTACAGTTGTGTACACTTACCATAAATGTAGATGTTTGAGTTTACTCATTGCTGCAGTCATCACACTTGGGTTATCTGCCTGCAGATAGCCCTCAGTCGGCCCGAATACCAGAGTCTTGGGATTTCTGTGTCGGATACTGTCGCTTCTTCCATGATGTCAGGGGTATAAAACAGGCAGCCGATGAGATTACATCAGTTTTTCTTGCCCCAGATGTCAGGAGCCCCCCAAATAGGAAGCTAGTGTATGGTGTGGAACACCACCAGTAAAATGTAAATACTCCTGCCATAAAAAATGGCCATAGAGGATAGGTAGAAAGGATAGAGAAAAACAGGGGGCTGGAGGGAGGGAAACCAGGACTGCAACAGTGAATACACTCGAACATCTACATTTATGGTAAGTGTACACAACTGTACTATGTTCTTCATGTTTCACTGTTGCAGTCATCACACTTGGGTTGATTCCCAAAGCTGAGGAAGGGTAGAGGCATTCAAGAGGAGTTAGGGCTGGCTAGCAGGCCTTGTAAGACTGCTGTAGCAAATCCAGCTCTGGATTTAGAAAAAATAGGTAAGTGGTAATGCTTGGTGAAGGTGTGTACAGAACTCCAGGTTGCAGCTTCCAGGATGTCCCGGGAAGGGACTCCCCTGAGAAATGCTGTAGAGGTTGAGGTAGCCCTAGTGGAATGAGTTCTGATCCCCAGTGGGATAGGTTTTCCATGGTGTTTGTAGCAGAAATGGATGCAGTGTGCTATCCATTTGGAAATGGTTTGCTTTGAAATGGCCTTGCCCTCTGCCCCTGTAGCAAAGTTGACTAGCAGTTGGTCAGATTTTCTGAAAGGTTTAGCTGTCAAGGTAGAACTTGAGCTGTCTGTGCACGTTCAAGGAGTGCAGGATCCTCTCCCCTTTATTTTGAGGATTAGGGAAGAAGGTTGGCAAACGGATGGCTTGGTTTAAAGCCACACTGGAGACCACCTCAGGCATAAAGGATGGGCGAGTCCTGAGGGAAACCCTGTCAGCATGGAAAATAATGAAGGGCTCCACAGTAATTAGTGCCTGTAACTCAGACACTCTTCTAGCTGAGATTATGGCTAAAAAGCAAGGCTGTTTTCCAAGAAAGGAATTTTAACTCTGCTGAAGCTGCACGTTCAAAAGGGGGGAGCATGACCTTTTCCAGTACAAAGTTAAGGTCACAGATAGGGATGTGTGCTCTCCTAGGGGGCCTTAAGTTGTTAGCCCCTCTCAGAAACTGTTTGATGAGAGGGTGAGAGAATAGAGGTGGCTCAGTATTATAATGAGCTGAGATGGCAGAGGCTTGAATCTTAATGGAGGAGAAGGATAGGCCTCTGTGGAGAACTCTGCTAGGTAGTCAAGGATTTGAGGTAAGGAGGGCATAGCTGTGTCCTTTCTTTGAGACTGACTCCAAGAGCAATATCTTTTCCACTTTTCAGCATAGGATTTTCTAGTACTAGGATTTCTAGCCTCAAGAATGACGTCCAGCACCTGCTTGCTGAGGGTTGCTGATGGAGTATTCAGGGGATAAGACAGGCTGCAAGGTTTAGGGTTTGCAGCTGTGGATGCAAAATCTGTCCCTCCTGCTGAGACAGCAGGGAAGGTATCTGATGAAGGTGCCAGGGTGGCACTGCTGTCAGACTGCGTAAGAGTAGGTACCAGTGCTGGCGTGGCCAATCTGGGGCAATAAGAATTGCCCTTGGGCTGTCCTGTCTGATCCTGAGTAGTAAACAAATATAGAAGTGGTTGGTGCTATAAAACAACACTAATAACCAAAAATAGCACCAAGATGAAGACATTGGTCCCTGGAACGTAGTTTTGTATTCTTTAATAAAAAAAGTCCACAGAACATAACGTTTAGCGCTTTCATCAATACACATTGACTTCCTCAGAACAATTAAAATTGTACACACTCCATTTAAATAATGTCAAGCCAAACCTGATAGGACACATAGTATGTCAATCAATACCAATAAAATTCATAGCAGTTAGTAGCAACTGATAGCAAGAATAGTGTTGCCAAATATGGTTACATATAAAAACAAGAATTTTTGTTTATAAAACTTGCAGCATATATGTTATATATATGAACATAAATTAAAAATGTGACAAATTTTGTCAACCATCAAACAGAATAAAAAACATGCATTTATAAAGTGTAAAAATATAAAAATATCTTTATGTAGAAAAGGTGATTAGACTTTAGCTGCCTTTTCTTTCAACACAGGTGTGACTGAAACAGAATTACTGAGACCTGGATGTGTATTAACTGCCAACTGTAGTTGCCACATCAATTATTTTTTATTTAATATATTTTTCCAATCGCAACCCCTTAAATTAATCTGGACTTCATCTGCAATACCAAATTTAAAACCATAAAATTTGTCACATACCTTGCTATGTCTGTAGAGGGCATTGGTTTCTTTTTTAATTTTTATATCATATATATGTTCATATATTCTAGATTTCAATGCCCTCTCAGTTATACCTATATATAAAGCAGTAGAGGTATTGCATTTAACAAGGTAAACTATTCTTTTTGTACCACAATTACCCTTTTTAAAAAAGATTTTACTACTCACATAATTAGATACAGTGACTGAAGGCTAATGTAAAATAAATTTACACTGTTTGCATCTACCACAAGCTTTGGTTCCTACATTTCCATTATCTTCTGCCTTTAGCTGATTCCCCTCCAGTATAGTTTTCAAATTTTTCACCACTTTGGTCGAAAAAGTGGGTCTATCCCCCACCATTTAAAAAATGTCGTTATTGGCCCTGAATATGTTCCAGTTCGTATATAAAATATTTCTGATACCTTTGTAGCAAGGACTAAATTGTATGACACATGCCTGGGTGTAGTTGTTTGAATTAGTCTCACCACTCGTTTCCTTAAGACTGGTGTCAGTAGTTTCTACTAATTTCCTACCTAATAAAGGTTTATATTTTACACCCCAACCATCCGAAACTTCTTTGAGGGTGTTCACAACTTACTACCCCAGATAACCTTGTTCCAGGAACATAGATTTCAAAATACAAAATTCTTGTTTCAGATCCTCCTGATGTGAAGTCATCCTAGCTTGACAAGATAATTTTTCAACAGTACCTGTAGTAGTGGTAGAGGGATTCTGGTTATTGCTCCGGAGTAGTACCTTTGAGATGAGGGGCAGAGGCATAAATTGAGAGGTTTTTCCCATTTGAAGGATAAGGCATCCACCTTCCAGGCCCTGCTGTGAGGGTTCCTGGTGCAAAATGTGCTCAACTGGTGGTTCTCGGGGGAGGCAAAGAGGTCCACCTCCGGTGACCCCCACCTCTGGATTAGAAGGTTGAAGGTGTTGGGCTCCAATTTCCATTCGTGTGGGTCCAGGAGATTTCTGCTTAAGTCGCCTGCCAGTGAATTCTGTTTGCCTGGCAAGAACTGAGCTTGCAGATGCACTTGGTTGCTCAAGGCCATGTTCTACAGGTCCATGGCTAACCTGCAGAGTGGGTAAGAAAGCTTGTTTATGTACCACATAAGTGTGCTGTTCTGTTTTATCAGCAGCTGTCCTGGAAGGATTAGGTATTTGCCTAACATACAAAGCTATGTCAAACCCAGAGCTGTTGGACATGCTCCATGTAAAGAAATCCCAATTCCTCCAAGCTACACGCTCTAGGGACCTAAACATTGTCACCACAATAAACAGAACATGCTGGAGGGATAGATTCCTGTCCCAGAGACTTCCCATACTCTGGAACAAACTACCTATCTATATCAAACAAAGCTCCTCATTAACACTCCAAGAAAAATCTTGATGATTGGATGGGAGATAGGAAATTCACCCCGGGCATCCCGTCTCTGGCTCTGCTTGACAGGGGCACAGGAAAATAATTTTCTTGGGTGGCAAAAGCCATGGTACCGTTTGGCTAGGCTTATATAGGCCCTAGGGCCAATAGCCTTGTACCTACCTATGAACCTATGAAGGCTGTCAGAGCATACTGTACAGCTAACATCTCTTTTTGATTGATGTGCAGGAGAATTTGCCCTAGGCTCCACTTTACCTGAATGCATTTGCCTGCCATGTGAGCCCCCCATGCATAGTCTGATGCATCTGTAGTCAGGATATGGGCAGCGAGGGGTTGAGTGAAAGGCAGCCCCTTGTTGTGGCTGCATGATTCTGCCCACCAAAGGATCTCTGCCCTTAGACAAGGAATGATCAGAATGACTGTTTCCAGGTCCTAAGAATGGTGGCACCAAAGACTTTTTAAGTACCACTGAAGTTTCCTCATATGCAGTCTTGCATATGGAATTAGCAGAATGCATGAGGCCATGAACCCTAGGGCTTGCAGTATTTTACTTGCAGATAGATGGTTTGAAGTAGTAGTTCAAATAGATCTGTTTTTCTGGAGTGAGAAAGGCCATCTGGGAAGTTGTGTTCAAGCTTGCTCCCAAGAATACAATTTTTTGACTGGCACCAGTTGTGATTTATTTTCGTTGATGGTGTACCCCAATGAAGATAGGAGTCTTTTTACAAATGCCAGGTGTTGAAGTAGTAATTCCTGACTGTCCGCCTGAATCAGGCAATCGTCCAAGTATGGGAAAATTTGGATATTTCTCTGCCTGCAGTATGCAATGACTGGAGCCAGGCACTTTGTGAATACATTGGGCGCAGTAGATAAGCCAAAGCAAAGTGCAGAGAACTTAGAGCCTGCCCTGAAGCGGAGATATCTCCCGCAAGACTCTCTTATGGGGATGTGCAGATAGGCTTCCTTTAAGTCTAGGGTGACTAACCAGGCATCCTTGGCTAGCACAGGGAAAAGCTGTTGCAGGGTTAGCATTTTGAATTTTGAGACCACCAGAAAGGTATTGAGAATTGACAGATCAAGGATTGGGCCCCAAGAGCCCTCTTTTCTGGGCACCAGGAACAGTCTGGAGTAGAAACTCTGTTCCCTTTGTTCTACTGGAACAGGTTGGATGGTCCTGATATTGAGCAGGAAATGTACTTGTTTTTGAGCCTCTGCCCACTGGTTTGGAGGAAGGTCTGGAAACCCACGTGGGGTTGGCAGGGAATGGAAGTAGAGTCTGTACCCCTGGGATGCAATGTTTAGAACCCATCGATCCAGAGTAATGGACATCCAGTTTTTGGCATGAAGGGCAAGTTTTCCCCCTAGGGGCGCAAGTAGATGGGCAGGGCTGGGAAGGATAATTGACAAGTCCATTGTGAACTTTTACCATAAGGGGGTGGCTTGCCACTCCCTGTTTTTGAGGTGGGAGCACTCCATTGTTTAGATCTCTGCATACCCTGAGACTGTAGTCTTGGTGGTCTGGTTTCCCTTGGTTTGAACTGAGAGGGGCTGGAAAGGACCATTTTTTGTAGGCCAATGCCTACTGAATCTAGGTGGCTGCACTTGTAAGAATTCTTTAACAGTTTGCATAGATTTAGCTTTTTTGTCCATCTTTTTAAGAACCACTTCTGCTTTGGTGCCAAATGGTCCTGATTTAAAGGAGCATCTAGTAATTTTGATTTGACATGGTCTGGCAAGGTTTGTTCCTTCAGCCAAGCATGCTTTCTCAGTACAGATCCAGGGACTGCAGCCCTGCAAGATGCTTCTAGGGCATCAAAGCCACACTGCAAATTATGCTTACTAAAACTTGGTTTGTAGAATGCATTAACTCTTGTAAATATTTATTTTCTGCACAATCTGGAAATAACACTATTTTTTGTTTAATTTGTTCCATAATATGTTGCGGGTACTTCAACATATGAAAATGGAAATTCACTGCCCTGATGGCAAGAGTTGCAGAGGTATATACCTTCTTACCCCATCTGTCTAAAGCTCTGAAATCCCTGTCTGAAGGAGTAGGGTTTTTGGCAGTAGTAGCCTTAATACATTTAGGCCCCTGGGAAATGATCTCTGGATCCGCAGTAGGATTCTTAAAGAGAAATATGTGAGAATCAGGTACTCTGTAGTACCTGTCAGGTTTTCTAGGGGCCAGTGGTAAAGTGTCTGGAGTAAGACTGGATTCCATAAAGACATCATCTACAACATCCAGGACAGGGGGTATAGCTAGGGGCCTGTGCTGAGGCAACTCTAAAAATTCTCTGAGTCTCTTTTTAGACTGAGGATAATCCTGGCATTCCCAGTGGAAATGCTCTCTTAAATATGCACCTTGGTCGTCTGTTTTCTAGGCGTAGTGCATACTCTGGGCCTGAGAAACTCGGTAGTTTTAGCTAAAGATGAAGTTGTCTGTTTAATGCAAACATCGGTAGGTCGGAATACACCCTCAGAAGCCGGTGCCTGCACAGCGGCTCTGGACCCATCCAAGGTAGAGACATCCGCAGGTTCCACAGTAGAAGAAGCATCTTGCGGCATACCAGACTCCAAATGGGTTTCAGCAGAGGCCTGCGAATCTGTAGAAGTGGGTATCAGGGGCTGCAAAGGTGCCTCACTGAGTACCAGCGGACTGGCGACTAACTTAATGGAAGCATTGTCAGCAGTTTTTGACCTATGCGATCTGTCTTTATCTTTGCGTTTTTTCAGAAGATTGGTAGTCGGATGGCTTACTGAAGCCATTTCGGAATATGGAGAATGAGACCGAAATAATTTAGCAACAAAAATAGCCAGACGATGAATGGTTCAGGCGTTAAACAAGGCACAAAACTGACGGCGAGGAACGCCGTGGTCTGGACCTAAACAGGTGACACAGTAAGAATGAAAAGCTCTGTGAGGTATTTGCTTTCCACAGGCAAGACAATTGTTAACTTTTTCTGACATCGATTAGAGTAAGAAAAAAGAATCCCCAACGGGGTACTTAGCTTTAGAAGACTTCAGGTTTGAAACTCGAAAAACAAAAATTTCAGGTAGCGGCTGACCGGCACTTGCAAACTGCTTCTGCTTCGGGCTCCTTCTCGGCAAGAAAGACTGATGTAATGGCATTGGCTGCCTGTTTTATATCCCTGACGACCTGACGTCATGGAAGAAATGACAGCATCCGACACAGAAATCCCAAGACTCTGGTATTCGGACCGACTGAGGGCTACCTGCAGGCAGATAACCCAAGTGTGATGACTGCAACAGTGAAATACGAAGAACATCAGTGCTCCAACTAACCCTGGAATGTACATTAACTGCCCTAAGGCTAAAAGTGAAAACCTGGCAAAATTTCAAGCCCACATAAATCCTGAGAACACTCTTGACTATGCAGAACTGTTCAAAGAAACCCTATACAAGCATGTTAATAGCAGTATAAAGGCAGCTGCACCCACCAGGAATAAGTACAGAACTAACTTAAAAAGCAAGGCACCCTGTTAGAATCGCATCATCAATAGGCTGTATAATAGGAGGAAAATCATGGCAAAAATGAATAGGTGTAGCACCCAAGCAGGATAAAAGCAGTCTCATTAAACAAACTTCCATAAAGTGTTGTTCTGCCTTTGAGGTTGGGGACATAGCTTTACACAGTTGGGAGCAGATCTCATTAACAGAGCCACCTATACTGAGCCAGCAGATACAGCAAACTTATCGACAGACAAATTCAGCTTTAACTTTACCCTTCTCTCCCCCTGAACTTCTCTTCAGTAAATACCACCAAATATAACTCGCCCTACTATGAGTAGAGAACAGGGCCTCAATGTTCTAAGGCCAAGAACACTACATTGATGGAGCCAGACAATATCACAGGATGCCTTCTAAACAGCATGAAACATTGCCTTGCAAGCCCTCTGGAACTGTTTTTAACAGCCTTCTAAACAGCATGAAACATTGCCTTGCAGGCCCTCTGGAACTGTTTTTAACAGCCTTCAAACAGCAGTAGTTATCCCTCTGCACAAAGGTGGGCCATCTACAGACCCTGGTAACTACATTTCCATAAGTCTCATTACTCTCAAATGCAAAAGACATGGAAAGAATTACCATGGAAATTATCAATAAAGACATAGAAAACCTCCAGACATTGGACTCAACCCAATTTGGTTTTGTCAAGGGCACACACAGACAGTAATCTAGCCTTTGACCATCATGCGTCTACAGTAGCAAGGAAGCCATTATATGCTGTGCAACTTATTAACAAAGGTATGGCATCTAGATCCATGGAGATCATTGTACCACTGTATTCACCATTCATCAAACCTATTGAGTACAATGCCACAATTGGTATTTACCTAGCTAGGCACATCCAAAAACTGGAATGTCCACAGAAGTTCCTCACTATAGGAATATAAGGAGTAAGTAATATGTCCTTTGCAGACCGTCACAAAGCCCTATCCCTGTAGTCTATCTCATATAGGCTGTTGTGGAGAGAGCTATGCCTGGCATTCAAGGCTTTGCCAGATCCCATACTGATAGATCTCCTTGCATATACACAAAACAAACAGCACCTGCCTTACCCATTCTAAAGACTTAAACCTTGCCTGTGATATAAACAGGACCTGCTGGGGAAACAGGTATGTATCCCTGAGACTACCCCATCTCTGAACAGGCTGCCCCATTCATGTTCCACCCTAACTCAATTCAAGTGTAATTTGGACAATTAGGTGAGGGAGAGGAAATTCACCCTTAGTCTGGCACCTATGTCGCTAATGGACACAAGGAGCCTGTAAATGATTAATCTCTGAGGCCCATGTTTGAAAATGTTTCATCTACCAAACCCCTGATTACACTTATCAAGTGAATCAGAACTTGTCAGACATTTGTGATGCATGGCCAGGCTTAAAAAGGCCCTAGTGGTCATTAGCCTACTACTCACCTATGAACCCATGACACAGGATCTGAATTACCCAGACATAATAGGTGCTTATTAACTTTAATTCTGCTGTCTGCCAAAGAAGCAATTACTACAAAATTGAAATCAAAGTCTAAACCAACTGCATTTGAAGTACTAAATATTATAAAAACAGATAAAAGTACTGGAATGTGGATATTTAGAAAAGGAAAGGAGCACATTACGTATAAATAAATGGGAATTGTGGGAAAAATACATGCAGAATAATGTTCAGGAGGAGGATGAGAAATTAGGTTTAAAGGAAGGCAAAAATTCAGTAATTTACATAAAATTGAGCTGATGGCAATTACAAGGAAAGAAGAGATGTGCTGTACAATATATGTAACAGAAAAAATGTTAATAGTGTTTGTTTTCCTTTTTGCTACTACATGTTTGCCTGTGTTTTAAGTGATACTTTAAGAAATGTGTTTAAAAACAAATAAGTGTGTATCTAACATTTAAAGTGAGTTTTCAACACAAGTTTGACACTGGAATATAATTAATTGCTATTTTGGAATGATGGCTTCAGAATTGGAGAAGAATGAAGAACAGATGTTTTACGAGCAACGGATAATGTGAGGGCACATCATCAAAGCTGACCCAGTGAAGAAGAAAACTGACAAAAGGTAATGAAGGTATGGATAGCAGATATGGAAGATACCCTGGAAGCAGTCAGGCAGCAGATGAAAAGTTCTCTCAGGACAGCTGATTTTTTTTAGTTTAACACCTTAAGTTACCAGGGTATGATTCTAGTGAGTTTCTGAAGGAGCAATATGATGCCAGTTTTCAGTAAAGAGTGGCTAATGTTCAAAATAAATCCATGGAACTGAGCAAACAAGTCTGTATCAAACAGAAGCTGGTTATACTGGAATTCAAGGTAAGGTGGCGAAATCTGCACCTGATTCAGACAGTGGAGGGCAAAGAAGGATTTGGGTTTTTGAATTTTGTGAAAACCACAGTGGTGCAATGGACAAGACGTAAAACCAACAGATCGCTGGGAACTGAAAAAAGGCCTACAGATCACTACTGTCAGTGGTTAGTACAGCATCATTTTTAACAAGAAACCTGGTATAAGAAGCAGGTCTTCTGCAGCTTTAGTAGACCTGTCAGACAATAAAAGTTAATGGAAAACCTGCGTTTTTGAATCATGATATCGTGGAACCTACAGCAGTAGCAGGCAACAGTTTTTGACTGCCATAAGTGTGTCAGTGATATAAGCCAAGGTAAAAGTCATAATTTCCAACAATGTTAAATGTGTTTTTCTCAACAAGATACAACTGTTCATCTCAGCTTGGCAAATGTAATATTTCCATTATATGATGTGAAAAGAGATGTCAAATAGCCACATGAATGTTTATGCAGTTGAAAAAATTACTGACTGAATTTGTGCAAGCCTTTCTACTGTTGCAAAGAAAGGGCTGCACTATACAGGCTGATTGTTTTAATTTTTTTACAATATGTTTATAATTCGCAATTCAGCTTCCAGGAATTAAGTCAGGGACCTCTTCAGTCCTAAACCTGTCTAAACAATGTAGAGCAGCTGCACTGAGGTTATGCACATGTGCAGTTACCCGTTTTAGCAACTGTTAGGTTTAACTCTATACCAACTGTTAGGTTTAACTCTATATGCTGTTTAAATGTTGCTTTGTGTCCCTGATAAGAAAACATGTTTTCCACGCAACAGGGAATTTATGAATTTCTTTTTTGGGGGGGGGGGATGAAACAACTCAGTGGTCATGATCTCGGTCTCAAATGCTCACAGTTCAGTAATGACCTCTGATAATGAAGCTGCATGTTCTCCCTGTGTCCGAGTAGGTTTCTCTAGGTAAGTTAGTTTCCTCCCACTTCTCAAAAATATGAAGGCTGTCTATTCAAAACTGTCCATACATATTAAATTTACTCTTGCTCTCGTGGCTCATATTATGCTGTTAAGCTCCAAAACAACCAGTTCACTTTATCTGGTTAAATGAAAGAAAAAAAATTTAGAAAATGATCATGACATTCAGGATTTTAGGCGAGTAATACTCTATACCTGATTACTTGCTATGAACTTTGATTGCCGCTATTCAAAAGATTTATAAATGTGTATTCATGTTTAATCTTGAATTAATGCTACTAGACTGTGTTAAAGCTAATTACTTGGGGTTGAAAGGTAAATACTCATGTTCATCTGCCAAAATGTGTATTTCTATGCAGTCAAGTGGACGGTTACTGTTGGTAAAGATAAGTTGTATCTAAATCATTTCTAATGTCATAACAGTGCTCTTAATAAGGGAGAAGTTGTCCAGGAAAACTGATGTAAGATATTACACATGAATATGAAAACCAAGATGGGTATGATTATTATTTATTACTACTATGCTTATTTTCATTACTGAGTGACTATTTAGTTTACAAACTGAATAAGTCAACTAAAACGTGTTTTGTAAGACAGGTTTTTAAATACTATACTTGTAAGCAGCTTTGAACCAGCATCATTTAAAGGGGTGTAAATAGTGTAGCATGATACAAGGCAGAATGTTATGTCCATGCACATTTATTCAACTGATTTGCAATGTTTCTAATTGTTTTTGAAGTCTACGTTATATATCTATATCTAAGGCTTCAGGATGTCACAATTGCACTTTTAAAATCAGTGCTATTTAAATGGCAACATTAAGATAGGCATAACAATCGGTTCAAACTATTATATTCATGCTAAACTAGTACAGTTTCGCAGGTTAGTAGCAGCGTGAGGTTATAAACAGCAACGTCCAATATGTGATTACTGATAACTGACAAATAGGCACAGTGATAGCAATGTCCCTATGGATGAAAAGTTTTCTAAAGGAGAATTTACTTAAAGACATCAAGTGTTATAATTTCATGACAATCTACTGTGAATATGAATTACACTTATTGATCAGCTTAGACGTGGTCTGTAGAAAACTACTAGTTTAAAAGTTATACTGTTCTGGCCATAAGGCCTTCAAGGATCACTATTAAGTGAAGAGAAGGATCACAAATTCACCCCACAACCCACATATTCAGTAGTTCCTCTATTAATGTTTACTGATCTGATTGAATCAGGAAGTTTGTTCCAAATTGTTGCATAACCATTTCTGAGTTTAGTTCTTACTGCAGGTTATCATAATTATTAAATTATGTTTATATATTCTGCAACTCATATAAACATCTATGTTCAATGAAGCCTGTAATGTCTTACCATGAAAACCTTATAGCAAATTTTAATTTTCCTCAAATGTATCTTTCTTATTTTGAATAAAGATTCAGTCCCCCACATCGACTCATATAGTTCAAGTCCTTAACTTCTGTAATCTTTCTGGTAAATCTTCTCTGTATTTGTCCAATACTATTAAGTTGTCCAGCAATATATTTGCAAAAAGTATTATATTCTACCATACGCCTATTATGTACGTTAAACAATGTAATGAGACACTTATCTCTAGAAGTAACACTCTTAATTGTAAAGCCTGTTTGTCTTAATGCCTTACCATCTAATTATCTGAACAAGTTGCTCAAATGAAAAATTTGCAGACATCACAACTAAATTGTTATAACTATTAGTAGGTCCAATAACTGATAAAAATTTCTGAGCAATGAAAAGTACTATAGTCAAGCCCTTAATAAAGGAGTTTTTTTATGCTGAAACGAATTAAACATTTCCATACAGGGCTATTATCTAGAAAAGATATGCTTTGATTACAGAGTATAGTATTACTTCATGACTCACTGCTTTATCATGTATAATCATGATCATTTATAAATTTTGCTGCAACGGCTTTAATATAATTAGTATTTTAATACATTATAATGGAGCACAGATGGATGGTGACAATGGACTTCAGTCTTGGAAGGGCTACAATGGCTTGTTGACTACTGAATTAATGTCTACAAATTGGCAGCCTGATAATATTATTGGTTCTTATAGTAGACCATGGTGGTGAAGCGGTTAGCGTTGTCGCCTCACAGCAAGAAGTCCTCCAGTTTGATCCTTGGCTGGGGTGCCTTCTGTGCTGAGTCTGCATGTCCTCCCTGTGGTCACGTGGGTTTCCTCCGGATACTCCAGTTTCCTCCCACATCCCAACTACATGCCATAGGTGGATGGGACACTCTAAATTGGCCCTGTGTGTGCGTGTGTGTGCCTTCTGTGTTAGGTTGGGCTCTGGGCTGGCAACTCAACACCGTAAAAACTCTACTGCCAATCATGAGCGGACAAGTGATCCACTGTGGCGACCCCTAAAAAGCCGAAAGGAGAAGAAGAAGATAGTTATGTGGATGGCATTACAAATGAAATTGTTTTGTCAGTAATAAATAGACAGTCTAAGTATTTTTAAATATTTGCCGGATTATTCGTTTACTGTTTACAGTCTCATTCCCTTTCATGGGTTTGGAAAGAGAAGTATTTATGGCAATGATCTCATCTCACAAGGGAATGAGTTCAAATAGGTCCATTGTTTTTTAAGAAGGAAAATATAAGCTATGGAATACAATACTACTAAAAACTATTAGATGGAATATCTTGTTTTATACTCATGGAAGCAAATGGGGAGTGAGAAGGTGAGATTTTTTTCCCCTTTTGTAGTCAATGGATTGCCTACACATGTAGAATATTGAAAAATGTCGAATGGCATGACAGCGGCATCAAAAGATCTAAACTGAAAATGCCACAAAAACTTGGCACGTGTTCCATGCAGGGGGCAAGCCACATGTACACCCCCCACACATAC
The DNA here is from genome assembly GCF_019279795.1 of Protopterus annectens. Classification (NCBI taxonomy): domain Eukaryota; kingdom Metazoa; phylum Chordata; order Ceratodontiformes; family Protopteridae; genus Protopterus; species Protopterus annectens. The sequence goes on from NC_056732.1 coordinate 579,190,822, forward strand.
ACATCCCATACTAATTCTATATACAAACTCAAAGATCAGAGTACAGTGGGGAAAGGAGAAAACACACAGTCCCTGCTGTATCATGATCGGGTTGAATTAACATTTTCAACATTTTGTGGTTGATGTTATGCCATTCAACATTTTCAGTGTATCCTCCTACAATCTGGTTGATGGTATTTATTTTTTGTCCCTCAGGGTGTGGGCTGCTTTTTCCACAGCTTATTTTATTATTTTTATTAGCATTTTGCATTGTCGCCTCACAGCAAGACGTTGTCGCATTCGATTCTCAGCTAGAGCTTCTTCTGTGTGGTGGCATGCGTGAATGGGTGTGCCTTCGTTGAAGGTTGTGCGTCAGGGCTGGTAACTCGGCATGTAAAAATCCACTACCAAAACATTAGCGGACCAGAGTTCCGCTGTGGCGACCCCTAACCGGGATAAGCCAAAAGACACAACATTAGCATTTTGCAAGGGAGGATTCGCTGGCAAATCATCACAAGAGTAATGAAAGGGGTGATACATTTCAGTGGCCCATTATGACATATACATACGGATTTACGTGTTTATTATTGATCAGATGTGAATTTTTGGGTTATGCCTGAGGATTGAGATGTAAAGGTTAATGATCAGGAATATTATGTCAAGTAGATGAGACTGTTGAGTACCATGAGCATGACAACTGAGAATGAGATACTAGAAAATGTGGGAATCAAAGAAATCTGTAGGTAGTAGAAATGCATATCAGAACAGAAGTTAGCTCTATGTAAAATAAATGTAGGTAAGAAGGAAATTACTTATTAATTCAACACTATAGCAGACTAAGGAATCAGAATCAAAGGGACAAATGACTAAGGGAAGTGTGGTGAATTCCAGTGGATCAACTGAATTCTTTCATTTAACTTTTATCTAGAACCCCCACAAACCTCACATTGTTTTAACACAAAAAAATCGGGATAAAGTCAAAAATAAGAACATATTTTAAATATTGCTCTTATAAACAAATAAATGGTTTTGTGTTTGCATCCGGTTCCTGAAGGATATGAAGCCAGAAACTCGATGTCATTATTTAGTGATACCTATCCTTGCTGATTTGTCAGATATACACAGCACTACTTTGAAAGTTACAATTTGCTTGACAAAGCTGCATGACACGAATTACGTACTTATGAAATGAAACAAAATACACTTGGGGTCACACCAAACTTTGAAGAAACTCTTTAATAAACGACAAATGATCCCCTTTACAGAAAGTAAGCGCTTTCGCGTTCCAGCATGAACGCTTCATCAGACATAATAGTACAGCTGTAACCATCATTTAAATACACTGATTAATCAAATAACATTTCCTCCATGTATATATCCATATAAATAAGTATATTTTGTTTCATTTTTACCTGTATCGTTGGGGCACTTCACTCTCTAACAGTTTTTTCTCTGCGAGTTACGTATTAGATCTGTATAAAGATTTGCCTTCGTTAACCTTTGGGATTGAGGCCTCAGATGTAACAAAAAAGTACAGTTGTGTACACCTACCATAAATGTAGATGTTCGAGTGTCTTCACTGTTGCAGTCATAACTGTAGGGTGATCCTGGCCAGAATCCCAAAGTCTGGATATAAAGCTGACAGCCGACGCCATCTTCTCCAGTCTTTCTTGCCCCAGATGTCAGAAGTCCCCCAAAATAACCAAAAGGTGTCCAAAAAGGAAACACAAATACACCACAAAAAGAAGGAAGATAAGAAACATCTACATTTATGGTAGGTGTACACAACTGTACTATGTTCTTCGTGTTTCACTGTTGCAGTCATAACTGTAGGGTGGAATCCCAAAGCTGTGATGAGGGAGGAGGTTATGCAGAAGAAGGGGCAGCCAGAAGACCCTGCAAGACAGCAGAGGCAAAACCTGCCCTAGACTTAGAATACAAAGGGAGATTATAGTGCTTAGAGAAAGTATGCACTGAACTCCAAGTGGCAGCTTCCAAAATGTCCTTGGTAGGAACTCCTCTGAGAAAAGCTGCTGAAGTGGCAGCTGCTCTAGTAGAATGACTTCTAATAGTACCTGGAATTTGTTTCCCAAAGTGAGAGTAACAAAACCTTATCCCATGAGCAATCCATTTGGAAATAGTTTGTTTAGAGATAGCCTTGCCTAGAGAACTAGAGGCATATGAAATAAGCAACTGATCAGATTTCCTGAAATCTTTAGTTCTATCCAGGTAAAACCTTAGTTGTCTGTGTACGTCCAATGAATGCAAAATCCTTTCCCCTTTGTTTTGAGGATTTGGAAAGAAAGTAGGAAGGTGAATAGTCTGATTTAAAGCCACTTTAGAAATCACCTTAGGCATAAATGTAGGATTGGTCCTCAAGGCAACTCTGTCTTGGTGGAAAATAAGGTATGGTTCCACAGCCATGAGAGCTTGCAACTCAGAAACCCTTCTGGCAGAAGTCAAAGCTAATAAAATAGCTGTCTTCCAGGAAAGAAACTTGATATCTCAAATGGGGTAAAGTTAGTTTTTCCAAAACATAATTAAGGTCCCAAGCAGGAACAGGAGGAGTTCTGGGAGGTCTTAAATTCTTAGCCCCTCTTCAAGAATTGTCTCACCAGCTGGTGAGAAAAAATGGGGGGATCAGTGTTGTAATGAGCCGAGATAGCAGAAGCATGGATTTTAATGGAAGAAAAGGAGAGGCCTTTAAGAAAAAGGTCTGAGAGGTAAAGTAGAATGGAAGAAATGTCAGGCAAAAGAGGGTTAGAACCTCCAAATACAAAATCTTTTCCATTTAGAAGCATAGGATTTTCTAGTCTTAGGACGCCTAGCTTCTAAGAGAACATCCAAAACTTGTTTGGGAAAAGCAGAAGGAGTCAAAGGCCCTTGTAAAGCCAAGCTGCCAGGCAAAGAGTCTTGATTTGAGAGTGAAACATCTGACCCTGATGCTGGGACAGAAGAGAAGGAAACAGAGGCAGAATCCATGGAGGTTCCAAGAACAGGTGTCTTAAAGTTGGATACCAAAACTGCCAAGGCCAATTTGGAGCTATCAAAATGAAAATCTTGGGTTTGTCCTGTTTTATTTTCAGTAACACCAGAGGCAGAAGAGGAAGAGGAGGGAAGGCATATCCCGAAAGATTCCTCCAACTGAAAGACAGGGCATCCACTTTCCAAGCTGCTTTGTGGAAGTACCTGGTGCAAAAGAGAGGCAGCTGATGGTTGAGATGAGATGCAAACAGATCTATCTGAGGGACTCCCCAAACTGCTGTAATCCTGCTGAATATGTTGGGGTCCAGCATCCATTCGTGAGGATCCAAAAGATTTCTGCTTAGGCTGTCTGCTAAGAGATTCTGTTTTCCTGGAATGAATTGAGCTTGAAGATGCAGATTCAGATTTAGAGCTGTGTCCCATAAACTCATGGCTAGTCTGCAAAGGGGTGTTTATATACCACATGACTGTGGTATTGTCTGTGCGAATCAGATGTCCTGGTTGCAAAAGATTCTGGAAGGCTAGAAGAGCATTTTGGACTGCCAACATTTCCTTCAAGTTGATGTGCCAGGTAAGATGCTTCTTTGTCCAATAGCCCTGCTGGCAATTGTTTAGGTAATGAGCTCCCCAAGCATAATCCGAGGCATCTGTGGTTATGATCTGAGCAGGAGGAGGATGACGAAAGGGATTCCCTTCGTTTGAAGCACAAGACCTGGACCACCAAAGGAACTCCTTTTGGAGGCAGGGAATCAGAGGTATCATAGTTTCCAGGCTGTGGTAATGCTGAGACCATACACTCTTTAGGTACCATTGAAGTTTTCTCATATGAAGCCTTGCATTTGGAATCAACAGGATGCAAGAAGCCATGTAGCCCAAAGCCTGCAGGAATTTCCTTGTAGTGAGCTGAGTTAAAGTAGCCAAGGTTTTGAAAATTGATGCCAGCTGTACTTGTTTTTCTGGAGTAAGGAAGGCCCTTTGTAAGCTTGTGTTTAGAAGAGCTCCTAAAAAGATGATTTGTTGAGAGGGGATCAAATGTGACTTTTTTGTGTTCACTGAGAATCCCAGTAGTAGGAGAAGACGCTGAACAAACTGCAGATGTTGAAGTAAAAGATCCTTGCTGTCTGCCTGAATAAGGCAGTCGTCCAGGTAGGGGTAAATCTGAATTCCTTGGAGTCTGCAATAAGCTACTACTGGAGCCAGACACTTGGTAAAGACTCTGGGCGCAGTAGATAAGCCAAAGGGCAGTACAGAGAATTGAAAGTGCCTTGAATCTGAGGTATTTTCTGCATTCCTGTCTGATGGGAATGTGTAAATAGGCTTCCTTCAAGTCCAATGTCACCATCCAAGCATCCTGGGAGAGCATGGGAAGAAGTTGTTGCAGAGTAAGCATCTTGAATTTTGGAATCTCCAGAAAGGTATTTAACACTGAGAGGTCCAGAATAGGTCTCCATGAGTTTTGTTTCCTTGGGACCAGAAATAGTCTGGAGTAAAAACCTTTTCCCATCTCTGGAAGTGGAACAGGTTCTATGGCTTTCATGGCCAATAAGGCGTCCACTTGATTTAAGGCCTCTGACCACTGATGTTTTGGCAGATCCGGCCAGCCTGAAGACCTTGGCAGAGTATGAAAGTGGAATTTGTAGCCTCTTAAAATCACGTCTAAAACCCATTTGTCCTGGGTAATATGTGTCCAATTTTGGTAAAAAAGAGAAAGTTTTCCTCCGAGAGGGGCTTCCAGGCAAGGAGGACCTGTAGCCCAATGGAGAGAGTCATTGGGTCTGCTTCTTTTGAGATTGAGGTCTGTCTTCTCCCCTTCTAGGTGAAGAAGCAGTCCATTGCCTGGACCTGTAAGAGGCCTGAGCCTGCCCCCGACCTCTGGAGCGTCTATATCTTCCCGTTTGAGGTCTGTCAGACGTGGGAAAAGACCAATTTTTGGAGGGCCAATTTCTAGAAAATCTAGGAGGCTGAACTTGTAAAAAATCTTTAACAGTCTGCATAGATTTTGCTTTTTCTTCCATCTTTTTAACAACCTCTTCGGCCTTGGATCCAAATAAAACATCATGCTGAACAGGGGCATCTAACAGCTTAGCCTTAACCTGTTCTGGTAAATTCTGCTCACGAAGCCAAGCATGTCTCCTGATAACAGTACCAGAGGCCGCAGCCCTGCAAGAAGCTTCTAAGGCATCAAAACCACAATGTAAACTATGTTTGCTAACTTGTTCAGTTGCATGCAAAACATCCTGTAATTCCTTGTCCTCTGCACATGCAGGAAAGGTAGAGAGCTTTTGCTTTAGAACAGACAAAAGAAATTGCTGATACTTGAACATGTGAAACTGGCAATTTAAAGCTCTAATAGAAAGGGTAGCAGAAGTGTAAACCTTCTTGCCCCACCTGTCAAGGCACGAGAATCCTTTTCAGAGGGGATAGGATTTTTAGAAGAAGTGGCCTTAGCAGCCCTAGAACCCTGAGAAATGGTTTCAGGATCAGCAGAAGGGTTCTTAAATAAGAATTGATGGGAGTCGGGGACTCTGTAAAATCTATCAGGCTTAGAAGGGAATCAGGATTTAGGATAGCTTCAGAAAAGCATCATCCACAATATCAAGTACAGGAGGAATAGCCAAAGGTCTGTGTTGAGGAGAAGGAGAAATTCCCTAAGTCTCTTCTTGGAAGCAGAGTAATCCTGACCTTCCCAATGAAAATGCTCCCTCATCTCATGTAAGGTTTCCCCAAAGAGAAATCTTCAGGGGAGAAGCAGAGGAATAGAGTCCTCTGCATCAGAATCCTCATAAGGAGGAAAAGAATAATCCTGGTCAGAGGAAGAGACAGAAGACACTGAAGCCTGATCAGATGCATCATCTGCAATTTCCTGCCTAGGCCTTTTTTCAGGAGGAGGGTGACATCCTCTAATCATTGTAAGTAAATCTTAAGCCATCCAGTAATTGCTTCTGGGACTTGGGAGCTGTATCCAGGAAGCTTGTGAAGAAACCCTTGGTGTAACAGGAGTCTATGACTATGCCTTTGTCTTTGTAGAACTAGTAATATTAGAAGGGCTGAAGACGCCCTCAGAAGCCGGTACCTGCACAGCGTTCGGACCCATCTGAAGGGTCCTGCAGCAGTTAAAATACTAGGCCTAGAAGGCTCCCCATGGGAGTCCGGGCTGCAAAAGCGCCTCACTGAACCCGCTGGCTCCGGCTGCAAAATATCATGTTTGGACCTCGGAGGCCTATCCTTGTCTTTGCGCTTTTGAATTCGGTTGTCGGTAAAGTATCCGACGACATCCTATAATTAAATAATTCAAGGCCCAATCTACCCTTGATAGTGTGAGAATTAAACCTGGCACAGAACCGACAGCAAGAAACGCCGGTCAGGGCCTAAGCAAGGTAGACAGTAAGAGTGGAAATCTTTATGAGGTATTTGTTTCCCATACGATATACAATTATTAACTTTTTCTGACATCGGAGGAGCAAGAAAAGTTTAAGAGAAGTAGAAAACTTTGGACCGAAGACAATCAAAGCACGTTGTCTGAGAAAGACTGGGGAAGATGGCGGCTGTCAGCTTTATATGGTGCTTGCTGGAACAGCTGACGGACCCAGACTTTGGGATTCTGGCCGACCTAGGGCTGCCTGCCGGCAGGATCACCCTACAGTTATGACTGCAACAGTGAAACACGAAGAACATCACAGCAGATATATAACTCAGACTGCCTGAGTCCTCCTCCTTCCAATCATTTATCACTTGTCTGTTTTAGATTTTTCTGTTACATTACTGTGCTCAGGGTGCTCAAGGAAAAATGAAAAGTGCAAAAAAGAAAGAAATCAAGACAAGACATACTGATGCTGGGGAATGAAGGAATAATGTTTATGGAAAATGACTATTATTCTTACAGCTAGCATTATTTAACTAATTATATCTGAATTAATTATATTCATCAGCAATGTAACACTGACATAGCTGGACCATTTGAAGATCAAGCCAGGGACTCAAATCAACATGAAACAGAAATAGCAAATCACTACTTCTCAACTGTACAGATTTTTGCAGAATGTCCAGATTTTTGCCTCATATTTTTGGTCCATTTTTCATAAAATTGTGTTTTTTTCTGGCAAATTAGTGGGAAATCATTAAAGATTGAAGTCAGAAAATAATGACAGACTGTTATTCTATCAACTTTATATGTTTGTAAGAGCAATATTTAAAAAGTGTCCCTATTTTGGGGCCTTTATCCCACTTGTATTTATGGCTTTGTCCAGATTTCTTGTTCCAAGAGGTTCAGAGGTATGGACAAAGAGTTTAGGTAACTAAATAAGGTGTATACAATTTGCTGAAAAGAGAAACATCTTCTTACCTGATAAGAACAAGTTCATCTTCAGTAATTTATAGGACAAAATACTCAACTAATCATTCCATGTGACTATTAACAAGTAAGCCCAACACACAGCAGAACCAAAAGAAGACCTGAAGCTAGAAATAATACCCAGGTTACAATGTACTAGCAATGTGTGCAGAAAACATCAGTCTAACTGCACAACTATCAATGGTGGGATTACGGAAAACGACAACAGAAGCAGCTCACACGCTAGTGGAATAAGCCCTCGGACTTCTGTATGCACTGACAGACTTCAATACAATTAGCTACTTATATGGAAAGGGTGAGCCTATTACCTTATTTAGACTTTGCAAATCTGACAATCAACTAGTCATCCCTAAGAAAAATATGGCTACCTCAAATAAAATCTAAGCTATCTATGGACATCCATATAATGGAGATAGTGATGACTAAAATAGGCACAGAAAAAAGGCAGATATATATTGACTGATTCTGATTTAAATTAGACTCTGTGGTGGCTTTTAGAACAGGAATGCTCTACGCACCACTTTTATTTGTGGAAAACGAGTTAAGCAGGATTGAAAGAAACAGACTTCAATTCATGTATACATTGAAAAGAAGTGGTAGTTACTAGAAAAATATTTTTCCAGGACAGATTTGTCAGGTCAACTGAGTCATAATGGCTCAGAAGTTTGAATGATCAGCTTTAGGAGTATAACATAACACATTCATCCCAAATGAGGACAAAATCTCAAACAAGAGGATCAATGTGAAAAATTATCATGCAAAATGGCCTTACTGACTTCACAAAAGGTGACCGAAGTGGAGTCTAGACCAGAATGAAAGCAAATTAATAGAACAGCAGTAGAGATCAGAGTCCGAGTTAAGACATGAATAAAGGAATAGGAGGTGTATACAGTCAAACACTTTTACTAAAATCTCATAAGGAAAAACTTGTCCAATTCTCTCTCTCACCTCTTTCAAGTAGAAGACCACTTAAAGCAAATGAATGAAGCTTCTCACAGAAAAAGCAGGGTTTTTAACTATCAAAAGAAATGGAGAAGTAAAAATGTCAGCTTGAGGGTGTGAAGGTCTATATGAGACATGCCTGTAGGAAAAATCAGCATTCTGAAAGGAAATAGACAGGGGAAGATGCCTTCTGAAGAAGTGGTTTCAAACACTGGAAGTTGGGGACAGAAAGGAGCTATTAGTATGGCCTTTGTCTTGAAGACTCTGGTTTGCTGGTGCATCTCACCATCACAAGAAATGGAAGAAAAGTGTAAAAGGGTCAGTTTAGTAATTTGTGAGCTACTGCATCCTTAGCATGAACTACAAGTGGGGGCATCAAGTGAAGAGAAGCTGGGCACATGGTGTTGGTTGGAAACAGAGAACAAGACTGCATGCTGAAGCACCCATGAATCACAAATTCCTTCTCACTGATGGATTCAGGACCCAATCATGAGGCAAAAGAAGACAGTGGCTTAAGTCTGTCTGACAGAGAAATTGCTTCTACCACAATGTAAGCTGCAACTAAACAGCAGTGAAAATGTACAGCCTAATGTAATATCACTGCCCCTCAACAGAGGGTATGAATGTGTGCCTCACTTCTGCAGATACATCAGACAACAGTTATGATGTCCAATTAGATGGAGATGGCCCTGTGAGGCAGAGTCCAAAAAAGCCAACAAAGTTAAAACAACTGCAATCACTTCCAAAACACTGTTAAGATTCCTGATGTGACAGTGCACTCTATATTGTGTGCCTAGGTGTCCCCTCGCCCTACAACAGATGCATGACAGTAAGCTGAAAAGGACTTTGTGATTGGAGGTTGGTGGATTAAAACTACCACCATCTCAGATGCACTCAACAACCTATGGAGATTTAAAATGGACAGGACCAGAGTGTTAAAAATCTGGGAACAGTGATCAAAGTGTCCACTGAAAATCCCTCATGTGAATCTTGGGATTATAGAGGATAATGAATGATGATATAATAATCTTTTTTTTTTGCTATGACATTCCTGGGAATTAGCAGGCTTCAAAGTTATCTTAATATGGAGGAGAAAGTACAGTTTTGTACCTACCATAAATGTAGATGTTTGAGTGTATACACTGCTGCAGTCATTACACTTGGGTTATCCTGCCATCAGGTGGTTCCCCAGTCGGCCTGAGTTCCAAAGTCTTGGTCCGGCATCGGTTGCTGTTGCCTCCTCCCTGACGTCAGTGTGATAGGGGGTACATAAGATGCAGCCAATGCTATTTTCTTCAGTTTTTCTTGCCCCAGATGTCAGGTGCCCCCAAATGGATAGGCAATTCAAATTGCTAATAAAACATAGATAGGAAAAGCAAACAATAACTTTTAGTTACCAGCAAATACTCCCCCATAGGTAGTAAAGGGTAGAAGGTATAGGTATGTACCAGCAAGTAAGAGGGGAAGGAGGGAGGATAACCTGAACTGCAGCAGTGTATACACTCTAACACCTACATTTATGGTAGGTACAAAACTGTACTACGTTCATCGTGTTACACTGCTGCAGTCATTACACTTGGGTAGAATCCCAAAGCTGAGGTAGGGTGGCTGGTTCTATAAGGCATTAGGTGTGGCTATAAGGCCCTGCAGCACAGCAGTGGCAAAACCAGCTCTGGATTTAGAGTATAAAGGCAGATGGTAATGCTTGGCGAAGTAATGCTTGGTGAAGGTATGCACAGAACTCCATGTTGCTGCTTCCAAAATGTCCTTGGTAGGCACTCCTCTGATGTAGGCAGTTGAAGTGGCTGTTGCCCTGGTGGAGTGAGATCTAATGCTGCTAGGTATAGGTTTCCCATGGTGTGTGTAGCAGAAATGTATACAATGTCCTATCCATTTTGAAATAGTCTGTTTTGAAATGGCTTTTCCCTGAGTTCCTGCAGCATATGCTACCAGTAACTGCTCAGATTTTCTGAAAGCTTTGGTTTTGTCCAAGTAGAAGCATAACTGCCTGTGAATGTGCAAAGAATGCAGTAGTCTCTCCCCTTTATTCTGTGGTTTTGGATAAAAAGTTGGCAAGTGAATAGTTTGGTTTAGAGCCACACTTGAAACCACCTTTGGCATAAACGTAGGGGTAGTTCTTAAGGGCACCTTGTCCTGGTGGAAAATGAGGAAAGGTTCCACTGCCATTAGTGCCTGTAATTCTGAAACTCTTCGAGCTGATGTTATTGCCAGGAGCAGAGCAGTTTCCCAAGAAATATATTTTAATTCTGCTGTGTTAGCTGGCTCAAAGGGAGGTAAAGTTAATTTTTCCAAAACAAAGCTGAGGTCCCCAGTTGGAGTAGGTGCTCTACGGGCTGCTCTTATGTTTTTAGCCCCTCTGAGGTACTGTTTTAGCAACGGATTAGAGAAAATTGGAGGATCCGTGTTGTAATGAGCAGAGATGGCAGAGACGTGGATCTTGATGGATGAAAAAGAGAGGCCTTTGTCCAGCATCTCAGTTAAATATTGTAGAATCTGAGGAATGTTTGGGACAAGAGAGTCAAGGCTGTGAGAGCCTGCTTCCAGGCACAGAATCTCTTCCATTTATCCGAATAGGCTTTCCTGATACTAGGCCTTCTGGCCTCCAGAATGACATCCATAACACCTTTGGAGAGAGGCATTGCTTGCTTGACTAAGGAATTTTCCATGCAGCTAGGTTTAAGGTCTTTAGCTGACTGTGAAGTATCTGATTGTTGTGCTGAGTCAGCAGATGTGGGATTTGAGGCAATATCCAGGGTGGTTCTTATGCCAAATTCCTTAAGATTGGGTACCAGTGCTGGCGTGGCCAGTCTGGAGCAATCAGGATCATCTTTGGCTCTTCTTGCCTGGCTTTTATGAGAACCTTTGGAAGGAGAGGTAGTGGAGGGAAAGCGTATACTTGTTGGTTTTTCCAGCTGAATGAGAGGGCATCCACTTTCCATGCTTGTGGATGGTAACTTCTTGTGCAGAATTTCTGTAGCTGGCAGTTCATTGGGGATGCAAACAGATCTATGTCCGGGCTCCACCATTTCTGTGTTATCATTCTGAATATTTGTGGATTCAATTCCCATTCATGGGGATCCATGATGTTTCTGCTTAAGTTGTCTGCCAGTGTGTTTTTCTCTCCTGGCAGGAATTGTGCTTGCAGATGGACTTGATAGTTTAGAGCTGTGTTCCACAAGGTCATGGCTTGTCTGCAGAGGGGGTAGGAGTGAGTGCGCCCTTGCTTGTTTATGTACCACATAACTGTGGTGTTGTCTGTTTTTAGTAATAGTTGTCCTGGATGCAGCAGGTCCTTGAAAGCTATAAGGGCATTCTGTACAGCTAGCATCTCTTTTTGATTGATGTGAAGATGCCTTTTTTTCTGCGGGCCACTTACCCTGAATACATTTTCCTGCCATGTGTGCTCCCCAGGCGTAATCCAATGCATCTGTTGTCAGTGTTTGCCTGGCTGTGGGTTGAGTAAAAGGCTGTCCCTTGTTGAGGTGACAAGCTTGAGCCCACCATCAAAACTCCTGTTGAAGGCAAGGAATTAGTGGTATAACTGTTTCCAAACTTTGACAGTGTTGAGACCATACACTCTTTAGGTACCATTGTAGTTTCCTCATATGCAGTCTGGCATATGGAATTAGTAGTATGCAAGATGCCATGTAACCCAAGGCCTGCAGAAATTTTCTTGCAGGGTGTTGGGTTTTTGTTGCCATCAACTGAAAGTATTGAGTCAGTTGTCCTTACTTGTCTGGCGTGAGATAAGCCATCTGGGTCATTGTGTTCAAGCTGGCACCCAGGAATATCATCTCTTGTGAAGGCACTAGTTTTGATTTCTTTTCATTTACTGTGTACCCCAGGCAACTTAACTGTTTTACAAACGCCAAAAACTGCAACATATCCACCATTAAGTGCCCCTCACCATTAGCTCATAAAAGCAGCTTGACAGAACAAAAAATCTTTAGCTTCCAGGGCTTCTCACGAACAAAAATAATTTATTGATAACCAAACGATAACATTGTTAAAAACAGATCCCAAATACACGTATAAAACAATTGTGGTAATATAACCATTATTATTGGAGGATCCGTTGCAGTTTTTGCTGTTTGGTTTGCTGTTCGGCTGAGCTGAAAGCGTTTCTGTTTTACAAAGGCCAGATGCTCTAGAAGAATGTCCTTGCTCTATGCTTGAATCAGGCAGTCGTCCAGGTACGGATAAATTTGAATTCCTTTCTGTCTGCAAAATGCAATTACTGGTGCCAGGCACTTTGTAAAGACCCTGGGTGCAGTAGATAAGCCAAAGGGCAGTGCAGAGAACCTGCTATGAATCTGAGGTATCTTATGCAGTTTTGTCTGATAGGGACATGCAGGTATGCCTCCTTAAGGTCCAAGGTCACGAGCCAAGCTTTCTTGCCCAGCATGGGAAGAAGCTGCTGTAGTGTCAACATTTTGAATTTCGGAACATCCAGGTAAGTGTTTAGAGAAGAAAGATCCAGAATGGGCCTCCAGGCTTTGTCCTTTCTGGGAACCAGAAAGAGTCTTGAATAAAATCCTTGTCCTTGCTCTTGTGGTGGTACCTCTTGAATAGCTCTCATGTCCATGAGTGCTGTAATTTGTTATTGAGCCTCTGCCCATTGATTTGGTGGCAGATTTGGCATTCCTTTTAACCTTGGCAGAGTGTGAAAGTGGAACCTGTAACCTTGAGATACAATGTTGAGAACCCATTTGTCTTTGGTGATCCAATGCCAATTGTGATAGAAAAGTGCTAGTTTTCCTCCCAAGGGGGCTGCCAAGAGAGAGTTGTTTGGCAGCTGTAATGGGAAGTCATTGAGGCTGCTTTTTATATGGTTGGGGCTGGTCTTCCCCTTCTTTCTGGCCTGGTGCACCCCATTGTCGAGGCCTGTAAGGACCTTGTGGTTGACCTCTTCCTCTCGGACAGCTGTATCTGCACCCTTTGAAGTCTGTCTGTAGCCGGAAAGGACCAATTCTTTGTTGGCCAATTTCTGCTAAATCTTGGTGGCTGAACCTGTAAGAAATCCTTTACCGTTTGCATAGATTTTGCCTTATCCTCCATTTTCTTTAATACCTCTTCTGCCTTAACTCCAAATAACACATCCTGCTGTAAAGGTGCATCCAATAATTTTGTTTTAACATGATCTGGTAACGTATGTTCTTTTAACCAAGCATGCCTTCTAATGACAGCGCCTGTAACTGCTGCTCTACAGGAGGTCTCTAAAGAATCAAAACCACATTGTAAAGTATGCTTTTCCACTTGTTCAGCTGCATGCAATAAATCCTGCATTTCTTTAAAATTAGGAGGATCTGAATCTGGAAGCATTTTTTGTTTTAACTGAGACATCAAAAATTGTTGATATTTTAGAATGTGAAACTGGCAATTTAAGGCTCTCATTGCTAAGGTTGCAAACGTATATACTTTCTTTCCCCATCTGTCTAATGCTCTGGAATCTCTGTCAGAGGGGACTGGATTTTTTGCTGATGAGGCTTTAATCCCTTTGGGTCCCCGAGAAATAGTTTCAGGGTCAGCAACAGGGCTTTTATACAGACATTTGTGTGAGTCAGGGACTCTGTAGTATCTGTCAGGTTTAACTGGGGCTGGAGGTAAGGAGTCTGGATTTAAGCTGGATTCAGTATACACATCATCCACAATGTCTAACACTGGCGGAATAGCAAGGGGTCTGTGTTGAGGTAATAAAAGGAAGTCTCTGAGCCTTTTATTGGATTCAGAGTAATCCTGGCCTTCCTAATGGAAATGCTCCCTCATGGTATGTAAGGTTTCCCCAAAGGAGTAGTCCTCAGGCGGAGAGGCTGATGGAATTGATTCCTCAGCATCAGAGTCCTCATAAGGGGGTAAAGAATATGCCAGGTCTGAGGATGAACCTGAAGAAATGGACACCTGGTCGGATGAGTCATAGTCTGCATCCTGTCTGGGCCTTTTATCAGAAGGGGGATGGGACCCCCTGATCAGAGTGATTAGGTCTTCGACCATTTTGAGCATTTGTTTCTTAGGCATGGTGGCCTGTCCTGGAGAATGCTGTATTTGTTTCTTTGTTTTTAAAGCAGGCTTAGACCTAGCAGGGGGTTTAATGGTTAACTGAGTAGGTCTGAAAACACCCTCTGAAGCTTCGGGTTGCTCAGCTACTTCGGATCCCTCTGAAGGGTTAGCCTCGGTAGGGTGAAAAACTTGTGCATCCGAAGGCCAGCCATCTCCACGTGGGAGTCAGAGGTGGCCTGTGTTTCTGCAGAAGCAGTCATCAGGGGCTGCGAAGGCGCCTCGCTGAAAACTGGAGAACCAGCGACCGGCCTAGAAGAGGCTTAGTCGTCCGGTTTGGGCCTCGGATGCCTGTCCTTGTCTTTGCGCTTTTTATGTATTCCGGTCGTCGGAAGTTCCAACGGCATGGTGTAATTAAATTTTCTGCCAAAACAATGTCGGGCAAAATCAAACCGACGTTTAATAGTTCGCTTGTTAGCACAAAACCAACAACCAGTGACGTCGTGGTCTGGGCCTAGGCATGGGATACAATAGGAATGGAAATCCTTAGGAGGTATTTGCATCCCACAAGAAATACAGTTATTAACTTTTACTGACATCAGTCTGAGGCAAGAAAATATTTCCCCAATGGGGTACTTAGCTTTGTAGAAGACTTCGGTTCTGGATTCGGAATGAAAATCTCAGGAGTCAGCAGACCGGCACTTGCGAACTGCTTTTGCTTCGGGCACCGCGCGGCAAGAAAGACAGAAGAAAATGGCGTCGGCTGCATCTTATATACCCCTGTCGCACTGACGTCAGGGAGGAGGTGACAGCAACCGATGCCAGACCAAGACTTTGGAACTCAGGCCGACTGGGGAACCACCTGATGGCAGGATAACCCAAGTGTAATGACTGCAGCAGTGTAACACGATGAACATCAGAGGACTCTGAAAGAGTCTTTTGAAGAGAGGTAGATAGGGGATGAGTTTGCGCAAATAGCATAATTAATGAGTGCTGACTCTGTCTGAAGTATTTCTACAGAAATGGTGTTGCATTGTATTATAAAGAGGAGTTCAAGAGCCTGGCACTGGCTCTCATGCCAAACTGGTCCCAGGCCAAGCGTCACAGAAAAAAAACGTGTCTGAGAATGCATCTGAAAGGACGGTATCAAAAGAGATGACAACAGGCAGTAACATCAGAAACATGAACATCAGTAACTGTAGGGGGAGACCTGTCTAAACTGTGACTGTGGCAATAGAGTCAAAGGTGTCAGTGACATCAGTGTCAGAGAGAAAGCAGTTCCTGGCAGCAATCTAAAGCTCCCTCAGCTCTCCAAATTTGAGGGGATGAGAATGGAAACTTGTTATCCTGCCTTGTGCTTGCAGAATTTCTTCAGCAATTCATCATAATACAAACCACAGCAAAATGGAGAACAAAGAGCACAGGTGCATCTGGTCTGGAATACAAAAAAAAAGAATGAGTAGCACAAACTTATGGGCTGGGTGACAAAATACAATTAGTGAAACATTTTAAGACACCTCACCCCAGATTAGAAGGCATTTTTAACAGCACACTTTGTGACAGAACAGACCCGCGGTAGTGGTGCTGTGGTAGCGTTGTCGCCTCACAGCAAGACGTTGTTCCCGTTTGATTCTCAGCTAGAGCGTCTTCTGTGTGGAGGCATGCATGAATGGGCGTGCCCTCATTGAAGGTTGTGCATCAGGGCTGGTAACTCGGCACGTAAAAATCCACTACCAAACATTAGTGGACCGGAGTTCCGCTGTGGCAACCCCTAACCAGGATAAGCCGAAAGACACAACAAGAACTTTGTGACAGAACATCCTAAGATGTTTTATCTAGAGAGTCCACCATAGTATCATTAGACAATGCAAAAGGGGGAAGTACACCAGATAAAAGCTGTAGACGCCTAAACTGCGCAGTAGCCCAAAGGTGGGACAGATTTACTTTCTGCTGAGAAACATGAATGTTGGCAGGAGTTGCTTTCTACCTGAATCACTGTTAAGATGGATTAAAAAATGAGCACCTTCTAGTGAATCTATATCCAAATCCTCACTGCTTCCTGAAAAAATAATCGGGAAATGGTCTTACCCTACTGATTTGACAATTAGACAACTGAAAATGATCTAAGCAGTCTTAAAAACTGCTCTAAGCTCAATAACATCATGTAAAGGGATGCTTTCCTGTGCTGTAGTTTTAAACATTCATAGGTGAGTCCAGGTGGGCAATCAAGCTCTGAAAGTGTGTTTCCCTTGTGAGGGTCTGCAACAGATTAGGAGGGCAAAAAAGAATCTCTTTGAAGTGACTGAGAGGGTGCACAAGATAAATGCAATTGATACATAACACAGGAATTCAACTGTTTTCTTGCCATGTACTGTCACACATGGAGCCTGGTTAAGGGTTTCACTCAGCTGTTTTTTGGAAAAAAAAAAAGATGCAGAACCAAAGAAGGTATAGTCAGGCAGACTTAGATGATGGTGATCTAGAATGAGTTAAATTGTGGTCCCTGATTCAAGAAGGAACACTGTACTTCTCATATTCCACAGAAAGTTGTTAAAATGCAAGAAATGAAAATTTTTTTTTGATGTATTACTCATTGATGATTTTAAGACTTAAGATACTGCTAGCTTTCACTGACAAATTATGCTTGAATTCCCAAATTAGTTGCTATGACAAAAGAAAAACATGAAAACCCTACTTCAGTATAAGAGCTGTGAGTACTGCCCAACACCCTGCAAACATATTAGCTGTTGATGATTAATTGAAACTAAGATCCTGAACTACAGAAGAGATTTTTCTATTTTTGAATTTAAAAACATCCTCTATAGTATTTTCAAACACCGAAACGTCAACAAAAGAAGTTATGTACTTACCATAGCGTTCCATGTGTGTTGTCCATCTCACCTTCGTTCTGTACTGGTTGGGTTCGGAAACGATCTTCGGTCCTGACTTGGTCTATATAAAAGCTCGAGGACTTCCACCGGCTCATGGCTGTAACCCTATCCCATCATGCTTGGGGAAAGCTACCCAGATCTTGTTTGCTGATACAACAACCACTACCAAACAACCATTTTCATGTCTAATAGATCAATGAAGAAAGGTCAGAGAACATTATTTGCCAATCGTAACCGCGCAGTCCTCCAGGAGTGAAAGGCTGTAGGAAGGAGGGTGGGACACAAGAAGGAAGGTAGATGGACAACACACATGGAACGTTATGGTGAGTACATAACTTCTATATGTGATGTCATCCTATCTCGCCTTCATTCTGTACTGGTTGGGACAGCGTCCCTAGCACCATCTTTCTTGGGTGGCTCAAGGGAGAATATTCTTCAGAACAGTGGACCCAAAGAAGGCCATGTTCCTGGAGGCCAAATCCACTTTGTAATGAATGATAAAGGTATAAGGCCTTACCCATGTTGCTGCTGCAGAAATGGTATCAATTGTTAGTCTTGCTTGAAAAGCAGATGCGGTTCCTATAGCCCTTGTAGAATGACCTTTTACTTTTCCAGGGAGTTTTCTGTTTTGAGATTTTTAAGAAAAGGCAATACAGTCTGAAAGCCATTTTGAAAGTGTGACTTTTGATATGGGAGCACCTGTCTTATCTGAAAATGATATAAATAACTGATCAGATTTTCTGTAGTCCTTTGTTCTATGTAAATAGAACCGTAATTGCCTATGTACATCTAGCTGTTGTAGCATATACTCTGCCCTGTTGCCATAGTTAGGGGAAAAAACTGGTAAGTCTATGGATTGATACAAATTAGATTCTGAGCATACTTATAGATCAATGAAGAAAGGTCAGAGGATGTGTTTGTTCGTAGAGATACTCTGTCTTTGTGAAAAAGCATGTAGGGGGCCTTATTGACAATGCTTGTAGATCTGACACTCTTCTAGCAGAAGTGATGGCTACCAAAAAGATAGTCTTCCACATTAAAAACTTTAGATCACAGGATGATGCAGGTTCAAAGGGGGAAAGAATCAAACGGGATAAGACAAAGTTTAGGTCCCATGGCACTGGAGGATCTTTGATGGGTGGTCTGAGTAAAACAGTACCCCTCAGGAAAGCTTTGCAAAGTCTGTGGGACATTACCTTTAGTCCCCATTCACCTATATGGAAGTTTGATATTTATAGTTGAACTCGAATAGTAGCTGCAGCTGCACCTTCATTAAAAAGCTTTGCCAAGAATTCTAATATAGAGGCTACAGGGGCAGAGAAAGGCTCTATGTGATTATTGAAGTCCCACAGGGAAAACCTCTTCCATTTGCTAGTGTATAACTTCCTGGTTGAAGCCTTATGAGACAAGATAAAGATATGTTTCATCAAAGGGGAACTGTCAGGGAGCTTGGCTATGTGTGGAATTGGAGCAGCCAAGCTGTCAACTTAAGGGTTTGAACTGATGGGTGGGGCATCCCTGACATATGAGTCAGGAGGTCTGAAACTGAGTCCAGAAACCACAGCTCCTCCTGGAGATGAGGCCAAAGAAAGGGGAACCATATTTGACGAGGCCAATATGGGGCGACTAGTATTAAACTCCTTCCCAACTAGCTGGTTTTCTGAAGGACTTTGGGAATTAATGTAAAGGGGGGGGTGTAGAGGATACCCGGGGGCCAATTGTGTACAAGTGTATCCCTTGCTGACTCCCTCGGAGGGGGGATCAGGACAAAGCTGCTGCATTTGGCATTCATGGACATGGCAAAAAAGTCAAGCAAGGCTGACTCCACTCGCAGAAAATCTCTTCCGCTACTTCCTGTTTTAGGGACCATTCATGAGGCATCAGAATAGCTCTGCTGAGTTTGTCTGCTACCACACTGGATTTCCCTGGGATGTGCATTGCTGACAGAAAACACTGGGAAGAGACTGCCCACTGCCATACTCTTAGGGCCTCTCAACAGAGGGGTTAAGACTTGGTTCCTCCCTGTTTATGTACCACACAACTGACATGTTGTCTGTTAGTATTGCAATAGTTCCTAGCGGAAGAGAGTCTTGGAATGCTTGCAATGCTAGAAGCACCACTCTCATCTCACTGATGTGTAAGTGGGCCTCGTGATCCCGCCAAGTACCTTGGACTGTCCTTCCCAGATAATGCCATCTCCACCCTATCTGGGAAGCGTCCGTGGTCACTGTGGGTAATGGTTGTGGAAGAACAAAAGGTCAACCTAGAGTCACATGTGTGGAATGAAGCCACCAACTAAGGTTTTTCTTGCAAGATTCTGTTGTTATAATTTGGTGAAACATGGGTAGCTCCTGCATGGACCACTGAGTGAACAGCAGCCACTGCAAAATTCTCACTTGCTTGCAGGTGCACCAATGGTATTAAGCTTATTGCTGCTGCCATGTTACACAAGACTTTCCGGACAGTTCTTACTTGTACTTTTTTCTTGGAGAGTAGATTTTTGATTTGATGTCATAGGTCCTGAACTCTTTCGGGGGAAGCTTGGCCAACATTTGTTTTGTATCTAGACCTGCTCCTATAAAAATTATACAAAGAGATGGCAACAAGGCAGATTTTTCATAATTCATTGTGATCCCTGAGAGCAAAGCTGTATGGTGGTGTGTTTTACTTTTGTTAGTAGACGCTTGGTGGTGGCAGTTAGGAGCCAGTCTAGGTATGGAAAAACTCTGAATCCTAGGCGCCTCAAGTGAGTCATGACTACTGCCATGCACTTGGTGAACACTCTGGGGGTTGTAGTGAGACCAAAGGGCAGACCACAAAACTGGTAGTGATTGGCTCCCAGCCGAAAGCGCGAATGACTCCCGGATTGCCTGTCCATTTTGATTTGGTAGTATACATCCTGGATGTCTATCAAGCACATCCATTCGTCTTGTCCCAGGAAGGGACGTATCGACTGCAGTGTCACCATCCAAAACTTATACTTTTTTATGGACTTGTTTAATTTGCTGAGATCCAAGATGCATCTTCAGTCCCTTGTTTTTTTTTTTAGAACTAAAAAGAGCCTTGAGTAAAATTCCAGATTCAATCTGGTCTGCAGGGGACTGTTTGGATGACTCTTTTGTCTAGCAACTTTTGTATTTCAAGAGTTGCCTGACCTCTCTGACTGGGTGGAAAGTACAGTTGTGTACACTTACCATAAATGTAGATGTTCGAGTATATTCACTGTTGCAGTCATTACATTTGGGTAATCTGCTGGCAGGTTACCCTCAGTCGGCCTGATTGACAAAGTCTTGGGTCCTGTGTCAGTTGCTCTTCCTTATTCCATGATGTCAGGTCGTCAGGGGTATAAAACATGCAGCCGATGCCATTACATCAGTTTTTTTTGCCCCAGATGTCAGGTGCCCCCCCCCCAAATGGGGAGCAAAATATATATAAATAATTTAAAACACAAAAATATACCTCCAAACAAAAGCAAATACACCAAAAAGGCTTTTAAGTGTAGTAAAAGAAAGTAGATGTATAGTAAGAGAAAAAAAACAGGGGGCTGGAGGGAGGGAGGGTAACCAGGACTGCAACAGTGAATACACTCGAACATCTACATTTATGGTAAGTGTACACAACTGTACTATGTTCTTCGTGTTTCACTGTTGCAGTCATTACATTTGGGTAGATGCTTAAAGCTATGGTTGGGAGGATGGATTTATACAGCATTAGGATCGGCTATATAAGATCCTGCAAAACAGCAGTGTCAAAGCCAGCTGTGGATTTAGAGAAAATTGGTGAATGAATTATAATGCTTGGTGAAAGTATGAACTGAACTCCAGGTAACAGCTTCTAGAATATCATTGGTAGGAACACCTCTGAGAAAGGCTGTTGAAGTAGATGCAGCCCTGGTGGAATGGGATCTGATCCCCTGGGGGATAGGTTTTCCATGGTGCTTATAGCAGAAATTAATACAATGGCTTATCCATTTGCAAATGGTTTGCTTTGAAATAGCCTTTCCCTCTGCCCCTGTGGCAAATGCTACCAGCAGTTGTTCAGATTTTCTTCGAGATTTAGTCCTGTCCAAGCAAAATCTAAGTTGTCTGTGTACATCCAATGAATGCAGAATCCGCTCCCCCTTGTTCTGTGGATTGGGAAAGGAAGTTGGCAGTGGACTGGGAAAGAAAGTTGGCAAATGAATGGACTGATTAAGAGCCACACTGGATACCACCTTGGGCATGATGGATGGGTTTGTCCTGAGTGACACCCTGTCCGCATGAAAGATGATGAAGGGCTCCACTGCCATTAGGGCCTGTAATTCAGAAATCCATCTAGCCGATGTGATTGCTAAAAGGAAAGCTGTTTTCCAGGGAAGAAATTTTATGTCTGCAGTAGCAGCTGGCCTGAAAGGAGGGAGAGTGAGTTTCTCCAATACAAAGTTAAGGCCCCAGGCAGGGTTTGGAACTCTCCTGGGTGGCCTCAAGTTTTTGACCCCTCTGAGATACTGCTTTAGCAGAGGATGAGAGAAGAGGGGGGATTCTGTGTTGTAATGAGCTGAAATGGCTGAGGCATGGACTTTTATGGAAGAAAAAGACAGGTCCTTGTGAAGAGTCTCAGTTAAGTATTGCAAAATCTGAGGTAAATTGGGCACTGCTGTGCTTATCCCTTGAGATTGGTTCCAGGCACAGAATCTTTTCCATTTGTTAGCATACAATTTTCTAGTACTAGGTTTTCTCGCTTCCAAAATGACATCCATCTCAGGTTTGCTGAAGGATGCTAAGGGGGGATTTAAGTGATTAGCCAAGCTGCAAGATTCAATGTTTGGAGCTGTGGGTGCAGAATTTGGTTGTTCTGCTGAGACAGTAAGGAAGGTGTCTGAGGCAGGTGCCATGGAGAAATTTGTGACAGACTGCGTAGGAATGGGTAACAGTGTTGGCGAGGCCAGTCTGGAGCAATCAAAATCATTTTGGTTTGTCCTGTTTGACTTTTAGTAGAACTTTGGAGAGCAAAGGCAGAGGGGGAAAGGCATAGAGTAATGGGTTTTCCCAGCTGAAGGACAGAGCATCCACTTTCCAGGCTTTTTTGTGAGGAGTTCTTGTGCAAAATTTGTCCAACTGGTAGTTCTGAGCTGAGGTAAAAAGATCTATGTCTGGGCTCCCCCATTTGCATGTCAACATGTTGAAAATCCGTGGTTCCAGTTTCCATTTGTGTGGGTCCATGAGATTTCTGTTTAGTTCATCTGCCAAAATATTCAGCTTTCCTGGCAGGAATTGAGCTTGTAGTTGTACTTGATAGCTCAAGGCCATGTTCCACAATGCTGTGGCTAGTCTGCAGAGGGGGTAGGAATGTGTACCCCCCTGTTTGTTTATGTACCACATAACTGTGGTGTTGTCCGTCTTTACCATTAGTTGTGTCCTGGATGAAGGTAGTCCTTGAAGGCTGTTGGTGCTTTCTGTACAGCTAGCATTTCTTTTTGATTGATATGAAGGTGCATTTGATTTGGACTCCATTTGCTCTGAATTCACTTCCCTGCCACATGAGCCCCCCATGCATAGTCTGATGCATCTGTAGTTAGGGTTTGGGTGGCAGGGGGTGGTGTGAATAGCAGTCCCTTGTTTTGGTGGCAGGACTCTCCCCCACCATAGGAACTCTAGTTGCAGGCAAGTAATGATAGGAATCATTGTTTCCAGGCTGTGACAATGTTGACTCCATAAACGTTTTAAGTACCACTGAAGTTTCCTCATATGCAGTCTTGCATATGGAATTAGAAGAATGCAGGAGGCCATGAACTCCAAGACTTGCAGTATTTGTTTTGCAGATAGCAGGGTTTTTGTGGCCACCTGTTTGAAGTAAGTCACCAAATTAAGTTGTTTTTCTGGCATAAGGAAAACTGTCTGGGCAGTTGTATTCAAGCTTGCACCCAGGAATGTAATTTTTTGAGACGGTACCAGTTGTGATTTCTTTTCGTTTATGGTGTACCCTAGACTAGCTAGAACCTTTTTTTTTTTTTTTTACAAACGCCAGATGTTTTAGAAGAATGGCCTTGTTTTCTGCCAAAATTAGACAATCGTCCAGGTATGGATATATTTGAATATTTCTTGTCTGCAAAATGCAATTACTGGTGCCAGGCATTTTGTAAACATCCTGGGTGCAGTAGATAAGCCAAAGGGCAGTGCAGAGAACTGATAATGCAAGTAGCCTGCTTTGATGCGGAGGTATCGTCTGTAAGATTCCCTGATTGGGATATGCAGGTAAGCCTCTTTTAAATCTAGAGTTGCCAACCAAGCATCTTTGCCTAGCATAGGAAGTAACTGTTGAAGAGACAGCATCTTGAATTTTGGAATGTCCAGAAATGTATTCAGAGTAGACAGGTCCAGAATTGGACGCCATGAGTTGTCTTTTCTGGGTACCAGGAAAAGTCTGGAATAGAAACCTGGTCCCTTTACCTCTTCTGCTACTAGTTGAATTGCCCCCATGTTTAAAAACCCATTTGTCCTGGGTTATAAGTTGCCAGTTTTTTGCATGAAGAGCCAGTTTTCCCCCAAAGGGGCGGCTAAGAGGTAAGTGCTTGGTAATTTTAAAGGGAAGTCATTGAAACTATTTACCATAGGGAGGTGTCTTGTTATTTCCAGATTTGGAAGCGGGGGCACCCCATTGCTTAGTTCTGAAAGTCCCTTGGGACTGAAACCTGGTGCTTTTGGAATGTCTGAGTTTGGCTTGAGAGGCTGTGGAAGGAACTGGAAAACAACAGTTCTTAGCAGGCCAGTGCCTACTAAATCTTGGAGGTTGTACTTGTAAGAAATCTTTCACAGTTTGCACAGATTTAGCTTTATCTTCCATCTTTTTTAGAACTTCTTCAGCCTTATTGCCAAACAGACGGTCCTGCTGCAAAGGAGCATCCAACAATTTTGCTTTAACATGATCAGGCAGAGATTGCTCCTTAAGCCAAGCATGCCTTCTAAGCAAAGACCCAGTAACAGCAGCCCTGCAAGAGGCCTCCAAAGAATCAAAACCACATTGCAAAGTATGTTTTCCAACTTGTTCAGCTGAATGCAATAAATCCTGTAAATCCTTACTTTCCACACAGTCAGAAATCATCATCATTTTCTGTTTAAGCAGTCCCATGATATGCTGTTGATATTTTAGCATATGGAATTGACAGTTTAAAGCCCTGATTGCCAAGGTTGCAGAAGTATAAACCTTTTACCCCATCTATCCAGCGCCCTGGAGTCTCTATCAGAAGGGGTAGGATTTTTAGCAGTAGAACCCTTAATGCCCTGGGCCCCTGAGAAATTGTTTCATGGTCCGCAACATAATTTTTGAAAAGGAATTTGTGGGAGTCAGGAACCCTGTAATATCTGTCTGGCTTACAAGGGGCCGGAGGCAGGGAATCAGGGGCCATATTGGATTCTGAAAACACATCAACAATGCCTAGTACAGGAGGTATAGCCAAAGGCCTATGCTGAGGAAGAAGAAGGAAATCCCTAAGCCTCTTTTTGGATTCAGAAAAATCCTGACGTTCCCAGTGGAAATGCTCCCTTAAGGTATGTAAAGTTTCCCCAAAAGAAAAATCCTCAGGGGGAGAAGCAGAAGGAATGGAATCCTCTGCATCAGAGTCCTCATAAGTAGGCATGGACAAATCCTATTCATTAGAAGAGTTCTGTTCAGAAGATTCAGCCCTAGGCCCCTTAGAAAGGGGGGGGGGGGGTTGACTACCCCTGATTAGAGTAATTAAATCTTCAGCCATTTTGATCATTTGTTTTTTTAGGCATAGGGGCCTGAACATGTGGCCTAGGCGTTGGTTTTTTAGACATAGATCGAGATTTTGACCTTAATATTGAAGGTGGTGTTGATTTAATGTACAAATCTGTAGGCCTGAATACACCCTCAGAAGCCGGTGCCTGCACAGTGGCTCCGAACCCATCCAAGGTAGAGACATCTGCCGGTTTTATAGGTGAGGCATCTTTAAGCATACCAGACTCCGAATGGGTCTCAGGAGAGGCCTGTGAATCAGAAGTAGCGGGTATCAGGGGCTGCGAAAGCACCTCACTGAGTACTGGTGACTGGCTTAGGAGAAGTGTCGTCGGTAGTTTTGGACCTCAACAGTGTCTCTCTGTCTTTTTCTTTGCGTTTTTTCGGTATTCCGGTAGTTGGATGACTAACCGACGTCATTTCTGGATAATTAAACCGAGAACCAAAATATTTAGAAGCAAAAATGTATCGACGACAGACAGTGCACTGGTTAAATAAAGCACAAAACCGACAGCAAGGTACGTCATGGTCAGGGCCTAAGCAAGGAATACAGTACAAATGAAAATACTTATGAGGTATTTGCTTCCCACAAATAATACAATTATTAACTTTTATTGACATTGGTAAGGAGCAAGAAAAAGTTTCCCTAACGGGGGTACTTAGCTTTTAGTTGAAGACTTCGGTTCTGAAACTCGAAAACGAAAATTTTGGAGTTGGCCGACCAGCACTGGCGAACTGCTTCTGCTTCAGGCACCGAGCGGCAAGAAAGACTGATGTAATGGCATCAAGCTGCATGTTTTATACCCCTGATGACCTGACGTCATGGAAGAAGGGACAGCAACTGACGCAGGATCCCAAGACTTTGTTAATCAGGCCAACTGAGGGCAACTTGCCAGCAGATTACCCAAATGTAATGAATACAACAGTGAAACACGAAGAACACCATCTGGGATGTTTTTTGTGTTTGGGGTGGGAAGGAAAAGGGCATGGAGTAGCCTCTGGATATGATTGTTTGTACCCACTTGTCTTTTGTAATTTCTAGCCAGGCCTTTGGGTACAAAGATAAGCGACCCTAGACTGCATCCAGAGCTGGACAGACAGGCCTCCTTTCAGGAGTGCTGAAAGGGCTTACCAAGGAAGGATTCCCTGTCACCCTGGTTTTGTGGACCCCCTCTACTGCGTGGTTGGTACTTTCACCTCTGTCCCTGGGGGAAGAATCACCACTTGTGTCCTGGAAAGCTCTCTGGGATTTTCAAAACCGCATTTTTCCCCCCTTCTATCCTTTGGGGTAAGGTCTGGTAGGTAGGGAGAAACGGACTCCAATGGCAGAGAGAGTCTTAGTGTCTTTGACTTTCAGCCCAAACAAGGACGAGCCATTGAAAGGGGTGTTAAATAAGGAAGATTTAAAGGGTTACGCAAAATCACACAAGCGTATCCAAAAACGTCTCCTTCGGGAATTTCCTGTATCCGCTGCCCTACTTGCTCCATCTGCATAAGAAATAAGCCTCATGGAAGAATTAACCACTGAATTTAAGGTAGAGAGCTGAGAGGAAACCTTATCTGAAACACCCGCAGCTACAGAACCTTGAAGGGTATCTGCTATCTCTTTCAGGAGATCTCTATAAAGCCTAGTAAAATGAGTCAGGTAATTCAGCAATCTGAGAGCAAATGTCACTGAAGAAAAGGTGCGCTTTCCATATCTGTCCATCATATGAGACTCTTTGTTCGACGGATGGACAGACGAGGATGTCTCTGAAAGTTCCTTCTTGGTGGCTGCCGCCACCACCATAGCATCTACTGGGACCCTCTTAGTAAGAAACTCCTTGTCCAAAGGTGCAGTAATAAACTTGTTTGGCCTCGGAGGAACAGGCTCCATTGAGTCTGGGAACTTCCATGCCTTTCGACTAACTACATTCATGAGCTCATCGAAGGGTGGAGACACCCAAGTGGTGGAAGGGTGAGACAAGAAAGCCTTCAGGTATACAGACTCCTCCTCAGAAGGGTTGATGGGCTTCCAGCAACCTCTCTGCTTAAGTATTTCTTGGATTTCTGCGAAGGAGACATCCTCAGAGGGTGACCGTGGGAACCCTTCCGACTCATCGAGGTCTGTATCCGAAGTGATAGACTCCTCTGGGGAGTCTAAATGCTTCCTCTTGCATAATCTCTTTCGAGGGACCTCCTCAGAAGGGTATTTCAGAGAGGTTTTGGAAGAGAGGGTTTCACCAAATGGGGCATGCTGAGGCTTTGGGTCTCCATGTCTGTGTGGATACGATGGCACCGAGAGAGAGACTGGTGCCTTTAGAGGAAGAATGCCTCCACTTGAGACCAGAGCCATCTCTGGTGACAGCACTCTCCTTATCACCTCAAACGCCCCTATCCTCTGATCTGAGGAAGCTCCCAGCTCCAAAGAATACAAAGTCATCCCCGGAACCAAGGTGGTTGGCTCCGAGGCCAATGTAGGAGCTGAGTTCATCCATGCCGTAGCCCCAAGAGGCAAGTTCAGATCACACAACTGTCCGACCCGACTCTCATCACTGGACCCGACCGGAAAGTGTTGGCTCCTAGACTCTCGAGTTCAGATGGAAACAAGGAAATCAGGGCAGTAGTCAGGCCTAAAGTCCGACGGTTCCACTACAATAAGATCCAGACACTCCGGCTCCAAGGTCCCAGATCAGATCGGAGGAGGAATCGATGGAGGAGAGGTGGTCTTTGTCAGCTCTAAATCCCCCTGGGTTGGAGTTGACAATAGTTTGGTGTCCTTAAAAGTCTCTGCACCACACATCATCGTCAGAGAGGCTCCTGAAGGATCGAGAGGAGGGACAGGTAGATCTGACAGGTTGAAGCAATGGAGATCTGAGAGTTGGAGAAACTGGCTCCAGTTCTGGGGACCAGCTCCGAATGTGAAACTCCATCAGCCCTAAAACCACAGCAGGAGCCAAGGAGTAAGGTTTTTCAGGCCCAACAGCCTTCGGGTCCGAGGATGACTCTCTAGCCAGTTTCTTTGTCGGCTCTGAATAAGCAGTAGTGGTAGACTATTTTCTTCCCAATTTCTCTGATCTGGAAGACAGGGATTTTGGAGATTTTGATGTACTTTGACTTTCTTCGATTGCCTCTGTGAAGGGGGTCTTTAGTAAGCCTCTCACAATTAGCCGTTTTTTCCTTTCAAGCAATACTCTGAATGCATGGCAAAAAGCACATGATTCCTGAAGATGGACTGCACCAAGACAGTATATACAACTTGTGTGGCCTTCAGTGAAAGACATTTTCTGGTTACATTTGTCACATTTCTTAAACCCAGAGGGTTTTGATTCTTGGACATTATGTCCAGAGTATCAACAGCGATAACAACAACTAAGAAAATTATACTACTAGTAAACTTTTTTTTTTTTTTTAATCAACAGCAAACAGCACAGCAATGCAAACTAACTGGAAAAAAGGAAGGCAGTTATCTAACTTAAACTAATCTGCCTTATAAAGAAAAATACAGGAAGGGAAAAGGGCCCTCTAAGTTAAACGGGCCAACGGTAGCCCTCTAACTTAAACAAGCTTATCAGGGAAAATAAACAATAGCATTAACAAAGGTTTTTTAATTTATCAAGCTCTCTAACTTAAACAAGCTTGGATAATTATTTCTAAATCTAGTTGGGATAGGGAAGAGAAAAAGGCCTAGACGAAGAAACAGAGTGAACACTCTAACTCAAACTAACATACTAAACACTACAAAAACTTCATAATTATTTCTAGAGTATAACTTTTCACAAATAATGAAAGAAAATTTCCACTTAGCCAGAGCCAGAATGGAAGCACCCGATCTTGCTAAGCAGTAAACAAGATCTGGATCTGGGTAGCTTTCCCTAAGCAGAATGGCATAGGGTTACAGCCACGAGCTGGTGGAAGTCCTCGAGTTTTTGTATAGGCTGAGTCCCAACCAGTACAGAATAAAGGCAAGATAGGACAACATCACAGCATATGTTACATATCCACAGAGTAAGCTGAAGATTTGTACAGGGGGAGAGAGCTATCAACTTCTTTGCTCAAGAATCGTGGATAAAAGGCCAAAATCAATGACAAATTTTAAGTAGCATACATTTTCTGAGCATTAAGTATGAAATGTTAATGTCTGTCACTATTGACTGACTGTAACACTCAGTGATTTAGCAGAAAATCTAACATTCTGTCATGGACAGAGGAAAAATACGAGGTAAAATTAGGGATAGTTGAGAGTTATAAAGATTAGCGGCTTTAGGATTTACTGAGATCATTTTTGAAACTTCATGTAAAGCATGGAATTGCTGACATTATTTATTTATTTGCATTTGTTTACCGGTATGGTCCACTGAGCCAAAAAGTGCCCATTTTCAGTGAAGGCCCGGGGAGAAAAGCTCCACAATGATGTATACAAACAACAACAAATATATCAAGTACAACAAGAGATGACAACAAAACAGGTTATTAACACAGTAAACTTAGGCAATGAGGCAATACAGCCATACATAAGACTCCTAACTGATACTACCAGTATAAGTAATAGTAGCAAAGGATTATTAGTCACGGAATAGGAAGGATTAAGGAAGCAGGTAGGATGGAGAAGGAGTGAAGTGGAGGTTGTAATGGGAGAAAGAAAAAGTCAAGTTATGGAGTGTGAGGAACTGGCACATGAGCATAGCCACTGTGAGGAAAGTGTTGTTTTAAGAATTTTTTGAAGTGAGATGTGCTGCTGGTGGATCTTAGGGTTTGTGGGAGGGAGTTCCATAATTTAGCAGTGGAAAAGGAGTGGAGCATTTGGCCAGCAGAGGGGGTTGGTTTGTTAATTTGCAAGAGCATTTGATTCTCTGAACAGAGTAGTCTGTTTGGGTGATAGGGTTTAAATAGAGGAAAGGGCAGGGCAGCTGGTAGGGTTGAATATTAGTTTATAGGTTGTAGTTAGTTGTATATATGTGAGATGATGGGGAAGTTCTAGCCAGTTTAGTATGTGGAGTGAGGCACAGTGGTGGGATGCAGTTTTTCTGTTTGTGACAAATTTAGCAATTTTGTTATAGCAAGAATTTAACTTGGATTTTACGCTGGCTTGTATGTTAGTACAGAGAGGAGCACCGTAGAGGAGAGATGGGAGCAGGCAAGTGACAGTTTTGAGGAGAAGGTGAGGAATGTTTTGCGGCGGTATAGCATGCCCAATTTTTGGTGAGCTTTTTTATATTGTTATGAATATGCAAGTCGAAGGATAGGTGATCATCTATGGTGACTCCTAATAGCTTGGTATGTGTGACAACCTCAATAGTAGTGTTATTTTGGGAGAGTATGGAGAAAGTGTCTTTAATTATAGTAGTGTTTTTCTTGGGGGTGAATAGCATAAGTTTGGTTTTTGTTTTGGGTTTAGGGCAAGATGTTTGTTAGTCATCCATATTTCAGTGGAGGCGAGTGCTGACTGGGTAAGTTTCAGGAGTTCAGGAGGAGAGTTGCCAACGCAGATAATTTTGGAGCAATCTGTGTACTGGATGACTGTGCCGTGAGAGAGAGTACAGTGAAAATCATGGATGAAAATGCTGAACAACAGAGGCCCAAGGATAGATCCCTAGTGAACACCAGTAGTAGTAGTACTGAGGAATGGAGAGAGAGAGAGTGTAGCCATTTAATTGCTTGTTGTCTGCCTTTGAGGTAGGTAGAAAAACAGAGAAAGGTGGGTGGGGGGCATTCCTAAGTTGGTGAGTTTACTAAGGAGAAGAGGGTGGGATACAGTATCAAAGGCTTTGGAAAGGTGTAGAAATAGAGAGGAGACTAGCTTCTCGACATCACGAGCTTGATTTACAGATTCACAGAAGGATATTAGAGCTGTAGTGGTGTTATGCCCAGATCTGAAGCCATGCTGGGCTACTGATAGTAGTTTATTGTCTTGAAGATAGTCAAGGAATTGGACGTGGATACATTTTTTGAGGATCTCTGAAAGAGGGGATTGAATGGCAATGGGTCGGAAGTTGTAGATATCAGTGTTGTTTCTGCCTTTATGCAGTGGAAGGATGAAAGCTTTTTTCCAAATGTTTTATTTATTTATTTTTAGCTTATTTTACATTTGTTAACCGAGGGTGTCTGACTGAGCCGAAAAGGTCCTTTTTCAACAGTGGCCCAGGGAGAAAAGCTCCACAAAGAAAAATTACAGACACATTTAGTTATTTAGACATGATCAGTATAAACACACATTACAAGAGACATGTTTTTACAGTGGTATAAGGAGGGAAATGGTGGGAACATAGGATTCTTGAATGGAGCTATTAAAGAAGTAGGCTGACAGGGTATGCTGTGGAGTTTGTTGCTATTTGAAGGAATTCTGTTGGCAGGTCATCAGGTGCATTGGTGCATGGCTTTAATTTCAAAAGCAGTTTCTTTACTGTGGTAGTAGGGATAGGTGCAAGCGAGAAGTTATGTAAGTAGGGGGGAGCATTATTAGTCTGATCAGATGGGATTGAATGATTATGAGGGAAATTGGTGGTGAGGTTAGATATGGTGTTTATAAAATATGAGTTGAAGAGGGTGGCTATTTCACTGGGAGTTTTTTCTGGATTGGGACAGGGGTTACTGTTTGATCCTGGGTGGAGAAGTTTGTTTATTGAGCTCCAGAACTGCTTTGGATTTAGTTTGTGCTGACTTTGTAAAGTGTGGTAGTATTCTTTTTTTGTCCTTAATAATTGGGCACTTTACTTGGTTGCAAAGTTGTTTATAATTTATATGGTCAGAGTTATTTTTGTGTTTTTTCCAATGCTTCCAAGCTTTGTCTCTGGTGGCCATGTTCTGTTTAGTAGTTCTAGAGAGCCATGGGGCGTGTTTAAGGTTTTATTCTTTTTTGTTGGGGGGGGGGGGTTGCTAGCCTGTTTAAGATATTTAGGAATTTACAGTTAAAAAATTCAACTGCTTCATCTAGGGGAAGTATTTTTAGGGGAGCCCAGTTAAAGTTGTTTAGAGTGTTGTTTAAGGACGAAGGGCAGAAGCTGGATAGATTTCTAACATTTTTGCATAGATGCCTGTTTAATGGTGAAGAGGTGTTACGTATGATATAGGCAGGTAAGTGGTCACTGATACTGTTTGGGAGAGTTCCTGTGGTGGAGATTTTGTTGGGGTCAGAGACCATGATTCAATCTAGGATTGTTCCACGGTTACAATTTCTGTTGGGTCTAGTAATATCACTGATTAGCTGGCTGTATTTGAACAGGTTTATGCCAGAGGGAGAGTATTGTTCTGAGAAGTCTAACCAATTAATATTAACATCCCCAAGAATTATAGTTTCTGTGGTTATATGGCTGGATATCCTCTAATATGGGAATGTACAGGGCAATGATAGAGATTTTTGTATTCATTTATTTTTAGGAAGGTTATTAAGAGTTCGGCAGTAGAGAAGTTTGGTATACTTGAATTGTATGGAACTATACTGAAGATGTTGGGATAGATCACAGCTACTCCACCACCTTTTTTGAGGGGCCTAAGTGTAAGCATGCAAAACCAGGGGGAAGGAATTCAGAGTTTTTAATGTATGGTTTTAGCCAGGTTTCTGTGGTAGAGATAATGTCGGGTTTGTTATGTGCTATCCAGGCATGAACTTGAGGGACTTTATTATGAAAACGTTGAAGGTTTATTGTTGTTAGATTTAAGGATTTGAGGGAGCTGTGTGGGTTTGGAGATGAAATGGGGGGGGGCAGGATTAGGATGGATATCTCTGCATAAGGTTAGTTTAGAGTGCTTATGTAGGACAGTAGAGAGTTCAAGCTTTTTTCTTAGGCTATGGTATGGGTGGGTAGGAGGGTGTGAGTTGAGTTTACAGTTTAGGGGGATTAGTTTTGGTTTAAAGCAAAGAATGCTGTCTACTGGGTATAGGTTAGGTGAGATGTTATGGTAGGTATAGAAGGATAAACTATGGGTGGAGGTTGTGGAGGTGGGTTTTTGATAGAAGTCTAAGTGTGAGTGGGGTAAGGTGTAGTAGGAAGGTTAATGGTAATAGGAGCAAGAGGGGTATACGAGTGTGTTCTAAGTGCCATAGTAGGTAAAAGTGTACAGTTTTCTAGGTTATTGGGTGAGGGGTACTAAAGGAAATTTAAGTAGTAGAGAAGGTGGTGGAGGAGGAGGCAGTGAGTAACTGGAGGTAATAGGAATAGCTAATGGAAGCTGTAGGTTACAGAGGAAGTGTGTGTGGTGGATGTGATTGGATGGGAGATAACGAGGGGTGGTGCTAAAGTGAAAATAAACGTAATTGAAATGAGGTGGGTGGGAATGGGAGGTAGGGGAGTGGAGTGAGCTCGAGCGCAGCGAGGGATTATGGAGCAGGGTAGAACCAAATCGCAAACCTGGAGAGAAAAGAAAAACAATCAGGGAAAAAAAGTGGGAGAGAGCTGACATTACAGAAATTACAAAGACACATGGATGGTCGCACATCCCAGGTCAACTTGGGAATTAGGAAGAACTGGGAATGAAAACATCACCCATTAATAAAGTGAAGAGCTTTCAGAATATTCTCTTAGTAAGATCACACAGTGTTAGGATTGTACACTGTTTTGGAGGCAAAAAGCAGAACTGTTGAATTGGAATTTTTCGTTAACTCAACACATACCCCCAGCTCCTTCATAAATAACTCCAAAATTCAATGATCCTTTGCAATGACACATCCAATAAATACTGCACACCTTAGTGAAAAAATAAGCACCAATTTTGAAATTGAAAAGCTGTGTATAAGGTTTACTAAGGTCAATATTTCCTGGCAACTCAACTTTCCCAAGCCTTTCAAGGAATATTATAACATAAAAAAGAAGGAAGGTTTATAAAGGTACCAAATCAACTCTATAGCTAATCCTATCAGACATGTATAAATATCCAATTGCCAAAAAAAAATTAAATCAGTACAGAACAACGCATAAAGTTAAAGCTTATAATTCCTTTTAGACCAAGCTCTGAATAAAAGCTTGAGAGAAACAGTTACATAATTATACAGTGATGGGTTAAATTCACTCATTTCAACAATACGGCTAAACTGCATAAAACAAGGAATTGTCTCCCTAAAAGAAACACTTCAGCTGATTAGATTCTGGGAAAAGAAAATTCCTCTGAAGCACTCACTGACAGAAATGATATAATATAATTATAACAGGTGCAGCAAGTTCACAAAAATAAAATTTAGAAAAAAAAAATGTGCATGTTTTCTGCTTTTTTATTACATCTGTTAACCAGGAAACTATACCTGACACGTGTCCCTTTTGAGGGGTATCTTGAGATCACCGATTGCTTATGTGACTTGCTCAGTCACAATGTGGGCAAATGGTGGTGGAAGGCATCAAACCTTTTACCCGACTACAGGAAACACCTTATTAACACCACAGAGCCCTAATCCTCAGTGCTGATAGGTAAAACCCTATAACACTGCTGTGATGCAACAATAACATTCAACATCAAATATCTCAACATACGGTTGCTCATTAAATAGAGATAGAAGTGAATTGCACACAAAAGACACTTCAGTGGGGCATCTCATAATGTGCACAGATTCTCTAGATATACACCAGTTCACAAACCTACCACAATACCATCAGGGAGACGAAGGGGAAATTGTTTCAAAAATGAAAACAACTTTTAATAAGCTGTACAAATGCAATAAATCTGGGGTTACTGCATGACTTTGTCACGATGGTACAGTTTACCAAAAGGGTGAAATGTTTACCTTCCGTATTGTTTATTTTATGTGTAAAGAGCAGACACCAACAGATATATGATGATAGCATGACATAACTAGACTGGACACCAACATGAACAGACCACAAATATGTCACCAACTGACAAGGATTAAATAATTCTGTCATGAAAGCACACAAACTTTGATTTCACTGAATATTTTAATGCAATGTATAATTAGAACACATCCAGACTTTCATTTCTTATCCCTCTCTTATCCTTAGGGTCGCAGAAAGCTACAACTACATATACATATACACACACACACACACACACAAAACAAATCAGAACATGAAGAGTAAATGTAGACTCAAAGGAGAAGGCAGTGCCTAAAAGGAGGATGTACCCAAGAACTAAGCACCATAAAGCAGCAATGCTAACAGCTGCACCCCTATACTACCCATGTGAATAGATTTCAGTTTCTAAATTAGTAGGGAACAAAGATACCACAAAGTGGGCAAACTGTGCCATTTTCATAACTATGAAAACAGGTAAAACATCAGAATGGCACCTGCCATTATTACAAACTTTAAAGAATGAATGTATACCTTTCATATAATAACTTAAGGTTACCACCTGTCCCTCTTCACAAGGAAGTCCCTATTTGCCCAGTGGCATCCTGTGCAAACACATGAAAAACTGCAAATTTCCTACAAATGTCCTAAGATTTTAGGACAAAAAGTGTTTCCCAAGTCTCCACTAATAGTACCATAAAACTTTTTTTTTGACTGAAACACCTTATTATATGGAATGAGAAAACTCAAATTCCACAAGACTAAGCTTCTGTTTTATCAAAAAAGTGAAGTTCAGTCCTCCATACTGTTTGCCAATGTGTTTTTCACCTGCAATATTTCATGTTTCCATAAAAAGTGACCCACTGGTGGGTACTTAAAAAGGAGGCTTCCCTGTTGAGGACAGTGCAACATTATCAATCTAAAATAAGCAGGACAAGTTCAACACCTGCTTCATGTCACCTCACCATCCAGTCATATGTTGCTAATAATAAGTTCAAACTATATATACATACTGCATGACAAACTGCAGAAATTCCAGCTCTTTGTATAATTATTCAGGCACTTAAATTTTACCAAATTTATTCAGGTAATTTAAACTTAAAGATGATTGCTGTCTCATTTCTTATGATTCTGAATGACATATCGCAGCTCTTAATGTTCCAGCTAATAAATACAAGAGTGCACTACATTACATATCTTTAGTAGGATAAACTTGAATGAAATATACAACAAAAGCAATTAATGTGTTAGTACAAATCTGTACAGTGTAATATAACCCACATGGACACCAAACTGCACGAACAATAGTTTACATACTGCTACTAAAGAGTGCATGTGTCTTGTGGTAGTCTAATTCCCAGTCCAGAACTGTTTCCTGTCTTATTCCCACTGCTTGCCAAAATAGGCTCCTGCTCCTACAGACCCTTAATTTAAAATGGTTTAATACTATGATCCGCGGTGGTGGTGCTGCGGTAGCGTTGTAGCCTCACAGTAAGATGCTGTCCGGTTCGATTCTCAGCTAGAGCGTCTTCTGCGTGGAGACATGCGTGAATGGGCGTAGCTTTGTTGAAGGTTGTGCATCAGGGCTGATAACTCGGCATGTAAAAAATCAACTACCAATCATTAGCAGATCGGAGTTCCGCTGTGGCGACCCCTAACCAGGAAAAGCCGATAGACACAAACAAACAAAAACTATTTTCAGCTTATTGATAAATTGCACATTTGATTTATCCTAAAGCATGTCATTACACAACAGTTTTTGCAGCAGGAAATGGCCATCGGATAGTAAAATTCCACTTTAATAAATATTTTATTTTGGAAACTTAAAATAACTGCGAGTCAGCCAAACTGACTTGCCTGTTAACCATAATGAAGGGCTAACTGTTATGTACTTTTAAGCATCAGATCAGATGGCAAAATGGGCCAGATTTCATGTAAAGAAGATCCAGTGTAGAGTGATATGTAAATGAAATCCATAGCATAAGCACAATACCTTTTCTTTTCCAGTTTAATTTCCATATATACCGCTGTAACACAGAACCTGCCTTAAACGGTTTTCCTAAATGGTTCGTTTATAGTTCTCCAAAATTTGCAGCCACTGTTCCAAACTGTAGTTCTTCTCAAGTAGTCTGTCAATAGCTGTTAACATAAATTAATTTCTGCCTTCAATAAAGGAACAATTTCTCTCTATACTATACAGGGAAAGAGACAGTTACAGAAATTCTACAGACGACCAGCTGGTTCCAAACAATGTTTTATTAGGATCATTAGGTCTGCAAAAATTTCCGTGACTAAAGCTTCATTTGAAGTAGGCAACTGCATCCAAGACATAGAAAAAGGAAGAAAATAACTTCATCTGCTCCACCAAGGGGCCAAATGGGAGGTATTACACTGTCATGAAAGCACCAACCTGACTAAGAAATGGTCTGGGAATTGCATCCTGTAGGGTCAGTGGTACAAATGGTAAAACTGCCAAAAGGACTCGACTCCCCCCACTGCCACTAATCCTCATGAAAAGTATACAAATGTATACACAGAAGGTGTTATAAGAGATCTGGGAACACAGGTTGACAGTAGCCTCTCTTTTGACCACCACATTGCCACTGTGGTCAGAAAGTCCTTCTATGTGGCACATCTCATTACTAAGGGTTTTGCATTCAGGAAGTAAGAGGTCATTGTCTCCCTCTACTCTTCCCTCATTAGACCAATCGAGTACAATGCTCCACTTGGCATGTACCTCACTAGACACCTGCAACAACTGGAGAAGCCACAAAAGTAGCTCACAAAGAGGATCCTAGGCCTTAAACACTTGTCCTATATGGGCAGACTCAAAAAACTCCAAATATTCTATGTCTCATATCGCCTACTTAGAGGCAATCGCTGCTTGACATACAAAGCCATGTCTGATCCAGCTCTGTTAGAAATGTTACATCTAAAGAAATCCCAATCCCGCCGCACCACATGCGCCAGTGACCTCAACCTCATTACCACAATCAACAGAATGTGCTGGAGGGACAGGTTCATAACCCAGAGACTGCCCTTGCTATGGAATAGACTTCCCATAGAAACCTTGATATGTGGTTGGGAAATAGAAAATTCACCCCGGGGATTCCTCCAGTGGCTCTACTCGACAGAGGCACTGGGAACTAAAGTCGGATGGCACAATGTCAGGGTAATTCTATGGGCTAGGTTTGTAAAAGCTCCAGGGTCATTAGCCTAGTACACACCTATGAACCTATGAACAAATACTTCCAAAGGAAGGAGATTGGCATGCAGAAAGCAACCACAATCTTCACTTTCTAATCTTCAGCAAAGTTGATAAGGTGCAAACAAAGACTTCAGTGAATGCGTATGTCAATGCTGCAAGCCCTGCATTTTGCATTTTCTAAATCACAGGTGGTCTAGAGAGCATAGGAGCATGACGTGCAAACAGTGAAAGGGGTATTTATCTCCTAAACATAGTGGACTCCAAAAGGGTCCCAACCTTATCCTGAAACTGCTGTAGTAAAAAGTACATCAAGACCATCAACTATACTTTATTACTAACGGCCATGATCCATGAGCTGTTATGGAAATGCTGCCATGTCAGTTAGCATTGAGAGATGTACTTTTTTCCATCCAACTTGAAACAGCAATTGTTCACTTTTACTGAAGCTGGACTAATGTGTCTGTATGACATCACTAAGCAACCATCCCAGAATGACCAAAAATAATTAAGGTATTTTTGATCAAAAAAGCATCTGTAAGTGAAATGTCAGGGTCTACTCAACCTGCTGTCTTGCTTCCTGTATCAGCTACAAATTACCATCAGATAATGGATTATCTATAAAAGAACCAAGGCTCTCAGAGACCTGATGACCCCAAGTCAGTGCAGTCAAATCAATATCCATGGAGGTTGAAGAGGGAGACATATGGGGCTTTTCACACAGTAACACTTGGAAAGAATGTGGTTCTTTAAGGTCTTGGGGAAGAGTAAGATGAATACATATAAAGATGGTACTGCTATAGCATCTGCATGTAGCAATGGTATGACATTTCAGCTTCAGACAATTAGGTGGCAGAACCAGTATCTAAGGACAGTTGAGAGCTGTAACCCAATGAGAGACATAGGAACTGAGAGTGGTCATGAAAGATAAGCAAGGCCCAAGATATGTTCATAGGTAAGTACTAGGCTTGCTGCCCTTGTGAGCCATCTTAAACCAAACCAGCATCTCTTAAAGGTGAGAATCAAACCCTATACCTTGCATCTGTGAGGTACACATCTTAACCATTATACCAATCCCCAACCCAGAGTCAGTCAGTGCTTGAAACTGGATCACAATGGTACTCGAGCTGTTTGCCAAGAGAAGAGAAATATTTGTGTTATTCGCCCACAGTTTTCCTACCAAACTGTAGCAGAATTCTTTTACTGACACTGTAATTCAGGGTGTGCCTGATACACTAGCTCTTCAGTCATGCAAAATGATCCTGAAGAACAGCTCTATCCCTCGATCGCATGATTAAACATGCTATCTGAAAGCCATCAGTGGATTTAATTCTGCATGGGGGACACAACTTTAATATACGCTACAAAGATGCTGATTAACAGATGCTTGCAGTAACTGTTCTATCGAACCTGTTGGGTAATTCCCTACTACTATAGCTTATTTTCTACCACATCATCAGTTAAGTACCAGATTTCCTACTTTGTTGTTTGTATTTTAAATTTCAGTTGACTTTTATCACACCATCATGTTGAATGACTTAAGAATTTTGCCAGATCCAGATAAACAGTGTGAAGAAATAACCTTGTTCTATGGCAGATGCAACAAATGTTATGTACTTTGAATTCTCTGAGCAGATCCAATGTTATGCTGTCTTGATTAACCTTTAGAACTCGGGTTTTATTAAGTGTATGCTAGGTCAGTGGATAAAACGTTCCCAGCTTATTCTTGCCCCCTTATACCAATGATACCCTGCACATCTCTTGTTCATTAACAGTTTCTAAGCAAGCTAAAGGAATCAAATGCAAAGAAGCATTAAATCCTCCCCAGTGGAGACAGACGATGGAGGATGAGACACTAAATGAAGAATGAAATGTCAAAGCAGATCTACCATTATGTTAGACAACTTATGACAACTTTAGCATCAGCTGCGGAGATTCAGTGTTCATTAACCTCTAGGACAAAGTTATTAGCTGGACTGTTCAATCTCACCTTTAACCACAGTAGTTCAAAAGGAAGATCTGGCTGTGGATACAATATCCACTCTATGATGTCCATCAAAGGTGTTCAGTGAGAACCAAGTCGTGGTTCCACAGAGGTCATCTAAAAACACCTTGCTGAAAAAGATTGTTGAGACAGTAAAAGCTCTGGATGGAGAGGAGGCATCTGCAGTAACCATGGTTGAGGGTGTAGAAACAATCAAGGGGTTGAAGAAAACTTCCCAAATTAAGCCACCAAAGGAGACTGTTTTGACACACACTGGAGATTCTGAATGGTTTCTCTGGAGGATCACAGTGCTGTGACCACTGAGTTTGGAATATCCACTGCAAGATGCTAGTGTGTAGTCTGTCATAAGGTACTGTGGTTGCCAAGAGCTCCATAACTTGGAAGCACAAATCTGCTAGTCTCTGACTCTAGGGGATTACAGTTGAAACTGACTGTTTTGCATACAGGTCTGAAGTTTATAGGTTCTCTGGTAAATACCAGGAAAAACTCTCTAAGGACCATTAGAAGCTTACGCAAAACGCATATAAAAAAAATCATTCTTGGTGCTGATCATACCTATTATGAGCAGAATGTCCTTTCTGGGACTGAGCAGCAACTTTGTCAGACTGACTGTGATACCCACCCAGGAAAACAACTATTGCTAAAGATCCCTGTACTGAATGAGACTGTCCTTCACAGGTGACATCAAAACCCAGTCACCTTGGTAAGAAAAAAAACTCTGATACCCAGCAGGCGGAGATAAGTCACCACTCTTCTATGCATTTGATGAACACATGAGGATTTAAGGTAACACCAATGGCTGGGATCAAAACTGCTAGTATTTGGCCCATATTTTTAATCAGAGGAACCTCTTGAAGGCTTTAGCAATTCTTATGTGCAGATAAGTATCTTGCAGGTCAAACGAACACATTCAGTCTTGCCCTGGACACACAAGAATGGATGGAATACATTATCATACAGGAGGATTTTTCTTGGATGAAAGTGCTTAGGCCACTGAAATCTAGAGTGTGCCTGAGGTCCTGCATCTTTTTGGACACCAAAAAGAATTTAGCTTTGTCCTATCTGCTGCAATGTACTGGATGGCTTTTTGTAAGGAGCCATTGCACCTCCTTCCTCACTTGTATTTTCTGGCAAGGATACAGGAAGGCAATTTATTCTGGACAAGAATTGTAGTAGTATCCACTTTTGTTGATCTCTCTTACTCACCCTTCCTTGGATATCTTGTATCACTGATTCAGGTAGATGGATAACCACCCACTAACAACCACCAAGGGAAATCTCTGAGTGGAGGACAAGAATAGCAAGAATTGTTTCACCCTTGGACATGGGGCATCTCTGAGAGCATTAAGACCAACAGTCTGCAATGCTGCTGGTATTTGGGGTATGAGGACTGACCAAATCTAGCTTCCTGCTGCTGTGTTCGCCAAAGGGAACCCTAAAAAGAGAACTTTTTTTTTTAACGATTCAAAGAAGAAAAAAAGAAAACTCGGAACAATGAAAGGTGACATTGGTGAGTGAAAAGGACTGTCCTCTTGAAATCCAGTCAATTTCAGACCTAAATAGTAAAGGTCTTTTAAAGGGTGTATCTACAGCAAAGTTAGCAAAGCACAGCCAGAAGTGCTGGTGCACAACTATATTGGATCTGGGTTTTCTGACAGCTCTCTCTCCAACATTAATTACAATTCAAACTATGAGGCTGTTGACCATGGAAGATGTGGAAGCCTGACTGATGAGTTTCTCCTTAGCAGATCCATCAAGTAGGTCCTCGGCAGTATACAATATTTCATTCAGTGTCCCACTGAAAATAAAGCTTCTAATGCCCTGAGATACAATGTGGTGGATGCAAAGGTCTGCCTCCTCAGTCTGTCTACATCCCTGGATTCCTTATTGAATGGATGGAGAAACTAACATTGAGGTGTAGGACTTCCTCCAAATGGCAGTTGCAGAAACAGTCACATCTGGTTTTCTGGTCTTCACCCCAACAGTGCACACTTAATATCTAAAGATTTTATTCAAGTTTTGCGGACACGGGATCACAATGCACAGATTACCCCAAGCTGTATTCAGTACATAATCAACAACAACATCAAAAGGACAGTCAACCCATGAGGAAGCTTGGTAAGAAAGGAAGTCTGAAGCTTAACTGTCTTCCACAGAGACAGAAAAGGCCAACTACTTGTCTCCTAGAACAGAAAGTCTTCTGGAGGAGAAGGTGAAATATGAACCTGTTTCATCTTCCAAAGGGGGATTAATGCTGTGAGTCTTCCTAACCTTCTTACTTGCAATATTCCAAAAATCTTCCATATCCATAGTGGAAACCAGCATTTTGAAAGCAAACTGCTCTGAAGTCAGACGTTCATCTGTTATTGGTGAAATAGACAGCGACACAAACTCTTGAGAAGTCTGTGCTGAAGCAGGATGAAGTCTTGTGCTGTACGCCCCAGTGACAAAGTACTCAACATAGAGACAGCAGTCACTGGCCCCCTAAAGTCATTAGAGTCTGTGGAGCTGGTGGCAGCCTTACTAATGTTTGTCTATCCAGCACTGAGTGGGCAGACACTAGACAAAACTTCTGTCCAGCGGATGGCTGAACTAATGGCATGGGAGCTGAAGGAGTCAGTGCTACAGCTCATAATGGTGTCAACACAGGTGTTGAGAGAGAAGCCTACATCAGAAAGGGCAACAGTGAATCCCTTAAAGAACCAACATGAGCTAGCAGAAGAGGCTCTCTAGCCAGGGATACCATCCCTTGTCCATGCAGTACCAAAGGGACCAGCACTGAGAAATATGAGCCCACAGGATGACATTCTAGAACCTACACTGCAGAACCTATCAAATTGCTAGGACCAGGAGAAAAATAAAAGATCACTTCTGATAAACCTTCAAGCTTCTAAAAGGTCAAAATAGGGGAGGGATATAAACTGTGGGCCAGTGTTCCATAATGGCCTTAGCAATTTCAGCAAAATCAATGGTAGGAAAACCAAGACACTTCCAGAGACAGGTTAACAGCAAAAAGACCCTTAAGTCAGAATATGTACAGACAATGTAGAAGAGGCAGCTCTCAATACAGAACTCACCACCAACTCTGAAGGCCAAAAGTAGCAGCAAAGGAGAAGTCTCCGTCACGGTGGCTTGAGTGCTTGCACCATTAGAAGACATGACTTTGATCCTAACCAGTTTATTAAGATAATGGCTGTGTTAAATTGACATGACCAGCTTGACAAAGTTATGTTACCTTTCTTAACAGGGTAAAACATTTTGATGAACAAGTAGGAGAGATGTTGAGGAGAAGATGAAGGCCCACCTCCTTGGGCAGTCCAAAGACGCAAAAAATCATTAGGATGTTAACTTGCCACTTTAGCAAAAAGATACAAAGCTGCTTTCAACATGCCTTTATAGTTGTCTCATTAAATTTAGCACCATGTTGAGGACCTAAATATTTAATGTAATGGACAGCAGCATGAGTGATCTGTGTCACAGTGACACTAATTAAGAACAATGTACACTGGCAAATGGGGTCTCAGTACGATGGTAAGGTGACAACACCTTAAGGGCAGAAGTTGCTTAAGTAAAGCAAAAAAAAAAAAAAATCAAAAACACAACAAAATGTTTTCAAATAGAAGGGCAAAGAAGTTCAAGACACCAGTCAGAAGCAGTGAAATCCCCACCTCAGAAAAAAGTAGACCTGGACTATTTGGAATCTAAACTAAGTCATTAAAGTACAGGAAGAAACTGAAAATGGGGGAGGTGGGCAGATATACAACAGTAGCCTAAGAATATATCTGGCTAGCTCAGCTTGTGTGGAGTGCCTGAGTCCTAGAGATTAA
The DNA here is from genome assembly GCF_019279795.1 of Protopterus annectens. Classification (NCBI taxonomy): domain Eukaryota; kingdom Metazoa; phylum Chordata; order Ceratodontiformes; family Protopteridae; genus Protopterus; species Protopterus annectens. Next base: position 579,234,472 of record NC_056732.1, read on the forward strand.
AGACTCTCAAACAGATTTTGCTTTAAGAATGTCATCAGATTTAGTAAACAATCTGTTTTTTAGAAAGCTAAGCTGGGCTTTGTTTAAAAAATCAGGTCCCCAGTTCATGACATTATTCATTCTATCACAGTATGCATATTAGACTTTTCAGTCAAAAGGTTAAATGGTAGGAATTTAGGCCCAATTTTGCAGAAAGTAAGTTTAACAGTTTAATTCTATATGCCCTGTCAACTACTACTTTCAGCAAATTTACCGAAGAACAATAATCATGTCTTTAACAGTGTATGCTTGCCCCAGTACAAAATTTTGAATAATGTTATTTGGTACCAAAAAAAATGTACATCACATATTTTAAGAGCATCCAGAAGGCCATCTTCATTAATTAAAAGTTGTACTCTATTTTCTTATGTTTCCAAGGTAATGCATGTTATCTTTTTTTTTGTTAAAGTATTAAATTAACTGGGAAATACTTTTAGGGGAGTCATTTTTGTAAAAGTTGTTCCTCTCTCATTAAGATGCCACAGTCCTACAGGATAATTTGAAATGTGTTTTCTTAATTATAAAATAATTATAAAATGAATATGAATTCACAAGTAATATTCTGAGAGCAATGGACAAAGGCAAATATGATTTACCTAAACACAGTAATAATGCACGGCTGAATTAACTAAGAGACATTTAACTCTATCAAGTTTGACATACAGGTGCCTAAAGTGGCTGTACAGTAGAAGATACACCATAAAAACAAACACTCAAAGTGAAAATAGAGTGGGCCTGTCAATGTAAATGGTGTGAAAACTACAGCTCAGTAGTTGGAAAGCCGCCCTACAAATAATCCCTCTAGATGAGACATCATTGGCAAAGGAACTATTTACCACAAAGGCTTTGCCAGTCCACAACAGCCATTTTATATCACAAACAGACCAAGACCTACACAGAGGCAATCTGAGCTTCTAAGTAATAAAATTCAGGTCTTAAGATGGTACCCAGTCACAGAAGTGCAGCAAAGATGGGATGAAGGTGCAGTCACCCTGGGGCATAAAATGTTAAGGGACACAATCATGAAGTGCAGTTCCTGCATCGTTTTTATTCCAGCATTTCTGAATGTTGGCAAAGAAATCAATTTAGCACATAAACAGTGCTTTGTAGTTTGTCTTTTTGTTTATTTTGATCAACTGAAGAGGTGAAGGGAGTAGGTTGGCATCTGGCTTGGAGTGGACCTTTGAAGAGCTGATGAGACAGGGTTAGATAAAACAGCTACAGCTCTGCCAACCCTTTGAAAGACGTTTCACCTGAAAAGTACCACTAAACAGTAACACAGGTATCTCCAATTGAGGTATAGCAATAAGATCCTTACTTTTACCCAAGCTGGAGCTGGTATGGGGGGAGGGGGAGAGGAATAGTGAGATATGACCTAATTACGTCTCTTTGACAGGAGGCTTGCAGCAGGGTATGTGCTGGAGGCAAGGTCATTGCAGTGATACTGGTCATTACACTGGAAATTATGGCAACTGATTGCCCCACAAAGAAGATACATCACCATGAAGGCATGCAGTTCTCTCTCACAGTGGTATCAGTATATGTCTGATGTGTTAGAAGAAGAAAAAAAATACAAGTTGCAGTATGACGGGTCCTCACCTGATCCCATCTCACTGAGTTTGATGACTAGCCCCCTTCAAAATCTAAACATGGACTAATGGAAGACCTCCATATGGATATCCATCTGAAAGAATGACCTTCCAAGACTGAATTACACCTGGGAGGTATGTTACAGCATGCGGAATTGCAGAGGAAAAGAATAGTGGGAGCTAGCAAATAAGGAAGGCTGATGTCAGCAACAGCAATGGAAAAATATAGGAAATAGCTTGCTGGTTCCGCTACTGAAAGACAATTCCAGCCTAAGTGAAAAGAAAGACTGCAGCCATTTGCACTCAGACAGGCAAAAACTTGACTACTGCCAAAGGCAAGTTTTAATCAGCCAGAATTTATTGAACAAATGCAGACAGGGGGACAAACTCTTGCTCTGTAGACCCAAACAAAAGAACTTTCCTTCTGTCTGATTTTTACTATGAATGTTCAGTTTCTAGCATTACGAATCCTGTTATTGATATTAAGTGGATCCCCTAGTGTAAACTTCAGCAACTGCAGCATCCCATACATATATACACATTTTACAAAAACACTTATCTTAGCATGCATACACCCATTTACAATGAACCACGTCATTTCAGTAGTCCTGCCAATTAACTAGGAGATTTCTAACCTTTCAATAACAACTTAACTGCAAACTGTCTTTCACAACCCACACTTATCTTTTTGAAGTGAAAAAAATACCACCCCACCCCTTCTAAAATCCTGATACTTTTAGAATGACCCAAGAGGCTGTGAGGTTCTACAGGTGTCTGTTTTGGTCACTTACTGTTCTGAGTGTATATGTTCTCACCTGAAGATGTCATTTGAGGGAGAAGGTGGGGGGGGGGCACTGCTGTTTCTTAAACATGCCAATTCCCGCATCCCTTGAAGAAAGTCTGAAAGACATTCTTAACTGGACTAGCAGCAGGTGTTTAAAGCTCAGTCCAATTAGGACCAACACTATGACCATTTTTTCAACCTTAAGGGTCTCCAAAATAGTGGTGTAAAAGCAGTTTGACGTTTGTACCCAGAGTGCACAGGGTGTGAGCCTCGATGATCAGGTGTCAGATGTGATAAAATTATATTGTCATCATTATATGAGGAGCACTGCCTGAATTAAGTACCAAATACCACCAGAGCTCCTTGCTACAGAGGTACACTTGGCTAGAGCAAAGCATAACTGTATATATTTGGTTCAATGCCCATGACCTTGATTGCTCTGGTAAACTACCATAAACTTATATAGCACATGTCACTTTGTTTACCAATGGCCTTCGGGTTAATTTTTTAAGATATTAGTACTTAAGTACCATGCCTAACATTTTGTAAGCCTCAGCTGTCTTAAATAATTGCCTCTGGCGTATTTTATTTATTTACACATTTTTTACTGGGTAAGTGTGCTGGTCAGCAATCCTTTTCAGACACTACCTGGATCAGTTGGAAAAAAAAAACGTAATGCAAGACAAAGTTAAAACCAAGTAAATAGCAAAAGAATTAAAATTTATATTGACAATGGTAACTTGCACTGGCATAAACAGACTACACATCAGAGTAAGAGTAACAGACAAGTTGAAAAAAATGCTCATCAGGGAGGGATAAATTGTGCTTTAACTGTGGAGTCTATTGGGTTAGATAGAGAGATTCGGCATAAGGGATGAAATGAGGATGTGCTGTGCAGATTCATAACTACAGAGAAAGAGATAAGGTTGGAGGTAAAAGGAGGAGCAAAGTGAAGATAGGATAGGAGAAAGTGAGATAAAGTTAGAATACCATGAATTTTGAATAGCTCAACCATCTTAAAAACTCTCTCTCTCTGGATTATTAACCAATTCAACTGTCTAAGCAAGTGTCTGCTACTTACCAACCATCTCAGTCTTCTGCTCAGTCGACAAGGAGCTGCTAGTGATTCCCAGAATGTGACTAGAAAATTCTGGTTAGACCTACTTCCTGTCCTAAGCATCACACACACCTCCGTTATTGCCACAGGTATTTTATTTTTATGCTTTCCCGGGTTCCACTGGTGGAGTGCCCAGCATGAGAGGCAGCCATATGCATGATGTCAACAGGTCACCTGTGAATGATTATGATGGCATCCTTTACATGGCACAGTCTGTGTCATAGTGGCAGTGTCAGAATGTAGGCTAAGCAGCTGCCCAGTTTCTTCCTGATTCCATGTCATGTGTCCAATGATGCAATTGCTATCACAAACTGACAGTTTGTAGTGGGAAGGTGTTTTCTGTACTCTCTAGCAGATTTCAGTATACAAATGTAGCACAATCAATCAGTCAAACAAAACAAATCCGCAGATAAATGCAGTTACATTCAAGTAAAACTAAATTATGACTCTTTGTAAAGTGCATAATTATTGGTATACAGTATAGTAACATAGATGTGACACTAAGCTGTCTACATGGGATAATAAAACATTATACACTTTACAAGGATTTTTTTCCTGTTATAATTTGCTTTTAAATATAACTGAAATTTACTTATTTATTGCCTGCCTGACTGTGCTGCTTTTGTCAATTGAAATCTGCTGTTGACAGATAACAGCTGCCCACTACAAACTGTACTCACACCTACATCATTAGAATTCTAAGTCACATGACATGGAGTCAGGAAGAAATTGGACAGCTCCTCAGCCTACAGTAAACACAAACACAAGTTTACTCTGCTTAATAAGCGTAGTACTACTGAAATAACTGAAGTAAAAAAACTATTTATTGTATAATCAGAAAGCCAGATTTACATAACGAGAGCATAATTACAACAAAAAGAAATGGTAACAAAAAATTTGCACATGATCTTTAAAAGCTTCGAAATTTCCAACCATCCCCATTTACAATGATCAGCATTCTATTCTGAAGTCGCTGAGTAATTCCATCCTTAAGTATTATTTCACTGTCATGTAAAAAATACGTTATGTACTCACCAAAATGTTCAATATGTGCTGTCCATTTTCATTCTTCCTCAACAACTGGGTTGGGATCAGACACTCGGATCAAACTTGGCCGTTATTACAGCTCATGGCCACTAGAAAACTCTCGAGGTCCTCCTTTACCCACAATGCCCTATCCTCTAACATAACTCAGATCTTGTTCGCTGGCGTACAGTATCAAAAGAAATACTAGTACCCTGGTAACAGAAACACATATCTGGAGCCCAACATAATAACAATGGGTCCTTCATAACGTCTCATGCTTCCAGACGTCATTAGTTCAAAGTAGGGGGTTATGAGAGGGGAACTGAAGAAGAATGAAAATGGACAATACAGATGAAACGGTATGGGGAGTACATACCCTTTTTATCTGATGATGTCAATTTTCATTCATTCCTCAACAATTGGGACATAGTCCTCAGCTACCTAAAATCCTGGGAGGACTCTAAGGAAGGATATTCCTGAGTACAGCTGAGCCAAAGACTGCTCTTCCCCTTGAGATCAGATCCAATTTGTAATAAGTAATAAAGGTATGAGGATTAGCCCAAGTTGCAGCCGCATATGTATCATCAGTGAAGCCCTGGATAAAAGTACTGAATGTTTCCATGGACCTGGTTGAATTGGCTCTCAAAGGTTTTTGTAAGGAAAGGCTCAGATAATTATAGACAACGGATAAATCATTCAGCCACTTGGCTAAGGTTACTTTTGCATCTTGCTTGCCTAATTTGGAATTTGCAAAGGAGACAAACAATTGATCCATTTCTCTGAAGTCTTTCATTCTATGCAAGTAAAAATGTAATTGCCTATGAACGTCAAGTGTAACTTGTTTTCACATTTGTTTGTAAAATTTGGAAAGAAAACTGGGAGATTAACAGATTGGTTGATATTGGATTTAGACACCAGCTTAGGAAGGAAGGAGGGAAGGGTTCAATAAAGCTATCCTATCCGTATGAAACATTAAGTAAGGAGATTTAGAGGATAAAGCCTGAAGTTCTGACATCTTCTTGGCAGAGGTGATGGCTACCAAAATACAGTTTTCCAGGTCAAAAACTTAAGTTCACAGTTTGCTGCTAGTTTGAAAGTGGAGTGAAATAAGGCCTGCAATACTAAATTTTAGTCCCATGAAGGACTTAGATCCTTATAAGGAGGTCTCAAAAGTAGGGTACCTTTCAAAAAGGCCTTACAAAGTTTGGATGAAGCCAAGGAAGAGTTTTCAATCCCTATGTGAAAATTAGAGATGACAGCCGGTTGTACTCCAATAGATGAGGAGCTGGCTCCTTTGTTGAAAATTGTTGCTAAAAACTCAAGGACACTATACTCTGGTTCAGAAAAGTGGGTCAATATGTTTCTGCTGCATCAAAAAACAAATCTCTTCCATTTACTACGGTAAAGCTTCCTTGTGGAAGCTTTGTGGTTCAACAAAAGTAAATGATGAACAGGAAAAGACAACATATGCTATCTGGCTATCAATGGAAGTGGAGAAACCAAGTGGTCACTTTCAGGTTTGAGATATCCAGGTGAAACATGTCCGTCAGGTGAGACAGAAGGTCTGGAAATGCATCTAGAATCCAAGGAGGGTAGACTAGATAAGACCAAAGAAAGGGAAAACAAAGTTTCCAATTCCAGTAAGGGGAATGAATATTACTATGCACTTCAACTGGGATGCTTTCTGCAGAAATTCGGATTAAGGGGGTTGGAGATATGCATAGAAGAGATTGGGTGAGGAGACAAATGTGAAGTACAGTGTCTCTCAGTGATTCCCGCAGTGTGGGGATTAGGGTAAAAAACCTGCTGCACTTGTTAGGGGAGATGCGGATAGGTCGCAGCATGGCTGGCCCCACTGCTGAAAAATCATTTCTGCCACTTTCTTGTTGAGAGACCACTCGTGAAGTAGTATAATAGATCTGCTCAACTTGTCTGCTATGACAATGGATTTCCCCAGAATGTGCTTTGCTATCAGAAATCAGTTGGATGAGATCACCCAATGCCAAAGTCTAAGAGCTTCTCGACAGAAGGCATAAGATCTGGTTCCTCCTTGTTTGTTGATGTACCAAACCACGTACATATTGTCTGTTTGAACCTCAATTGTTCCGAAAGGGAGAGTCTTAGAAAGCCTGCAATGCTAAGAGCACTGGTCTTATTTCCAGGACATTGAATATGCATATTGGCCTCTTTGGGGGACCATGTGCCTTGGACTGTTTTTCCCAGGAAGTGCTCTCCCCCACCAAATCTGAGGTGTGCCCATGTGGCCTTGGGTTGAGGAAGAATGAAGGAACTGCCTTGTAAAACCTGATTTGAGTGGATTCACCACCAAACGTATCTTCTGCCTTATCCAAGTGGACATATACTGAAGAATGGAACACTGAGTTGCTAATATCCACTAAAGAATCCTCATATGAAATCTTGCTAGGGGAACTAGAACTATCACCGCAGACATTGATCCCAAGGCTTGTAGAATCAATCGGGCAGAAATTGAGGAATTTTGAATTATCTTTCTGACCTGGAATAAGATAGTCTGTACTCTTTAGATAGGACAATTGGTTGTCACAGATACTGTGCTGAAAATTGCTCTTATGAATTCCAATGTCTGAGATGGTTCTGAGATTTTTTTTGTAGTTTATGGTAATCCCCAGAAGTGAGCTAATCTCGAGTACCTGATCTCAAGCTCTTATCAGTAGTTGCCTTGTTGGAGCAGTTATGAGTCAGTCGTCCAAGTATGGGAACACTCTGAATCTCTGCAGTCTCAAGGGAACTGCTACCACTGCCATGCATTTGGTGAACAACCTAGGTGCTGTAGTGAGGCCAAAGGGCAGTGCTCTGAACTGGTAATGATGGGTCCCAGTCGGAAACTTTCGCACCTTCTGGAGTGTCTGTTCATTTTTATCTAACAGTACGCATCCTGAAGCTCTGTCAAGCACATCCAGTCGTCCTTACACAAAAAGGGCAGAATGGACTGAACTGTGACTATCTGGAATTGGAGTGCTGAAATGAACTGTTCAGACTGCTGAGATCCAAAATTAGTCTCCAGTCCCCTAATTACTTTGGCACTAAAAAGACTCTCGAGTAAGTTCCAGATTCTATCTGGTCTGGTAGGACATCTTGGACAATTCATGTTTCTGGCAGCTTTTTTATTTTTAGTGCTGCTGCTTTCCTCTGACTGGGTGGAACGTTGGGAATTTTGAATACAGGTGGAGGTGGTAAGGAAATGGGAATTATATAACTTCTGGAAATAATCCTTTGAATACATGTATCTTTTGTAAGGTCTAGCCAGGCTCTCTTGTGCAGGGATAAATGACCCCAGACCCCTCCACAGGTGGGCAATTGGGCCTCCTTTCATGAGCGCTGGTAGGGTCTGTCAGACAAAGAATCTCTAGACCCTTGATTCTGTGGGCTTTCTCTGTCACATGGGCAGCATCTTCCATTTGAGTTCCCCCACTGCCCCTGGGGGAACTACCTCCACGTGGATCTTGGAAAGGACTCTGGGACTTGCTGAACCACATTTTACAACCTCCTCATTGAATCCTGGAAAAGGTCCTTTGAGGGTTCGAAAAACATACTCTCACTGCAGACAAAGTCTTTCCATCTTGCTCGCACCAGGAGTGTGTCTCCTTTACCTTAGGGCCAAAAAAAGAGCTTCCATCAAAAGATGCGTTGACAAAAGAGGACTTGAAGGGCTCCGTAAAATCACACAAGCGCATCCACGCATGCTGTCTAATGGAAGTGCCTGGACCTGCCACCACTGAGGAACCTTCAGCTGCAAGTGAAATGAGTCTCATGGACGAATTAGTGATTGATTGTAGGATAGCCAACTGTGAGGCCACAGAAGTATGAGCCTCAAAAGTGCTGGTACCAACAAGAGATTTTGAAAGTTCCTTAATCAAATCCCTCTGCAATCTAGTGAAATGTGCCAAATAATTTAGCGATCTGAATGCAAAGTCACTGAAGTATAAACACACTTCCAAAATCTGTCCAATGCCCATGAATTCTGTTAGGGGCATGAACAGAATAACTGCATTCCATGAATTCCTTCTTGGTGGCAGCCGTCATGACCATGTCATCTACCAGTACCCCCTTGCTCCAAAATTCCTTTCCTTTAAGTGGTGCTAAAATCCAGTCTGGTCTCTTGTGGATCAGTTCAGCCATGTTTGGTTCCTTCCATGCCTGCCTATAGATCAAGTTAATGAGCTTGTCGGTGGGCGAGGTCACCCAGTAGGTAGCTAGGCCAGGCCCAAAGGCTTCCGGGAATACCAATTTATCTTGGGAAGGGTTATCGGCAGACCAACCACCTCTCTGCGTAAGGGTCTCTAGGATGTCTCCAAATGAGACATCATGGTGTGATGACCTTGAGGACCATTCCCCGTCATCAAAATCGGTATCTTCAGTGACCGACTATTGAGGGGAGCCCAAGTGCCTCCTCTTGCACTTCCTCTTCCTAGGGACTTCTTCAGTGGGGTGTGTGATAAAAAGAGATATTGCCAGCACAGCTAGCTGGAATTTTGTAAATAATTATGTCATTGGTGAATATCGAAATTAATTATACAAGCTGCTTGTGTTACAAATGTATCAGAACTGTGTGCCATGTGTATATCAAACTGCTTGTACAGATGTTGGTGTTGAAAACATACTTATAAAGTGCTGTGTTTAAAATGTATCCACAGTGTTCCCTACTGGAAGAGAGCAGAAATGTACCTGCACTACTGTAACTGTTTAAATGTATTTGCTTAACAGAGGAAACTGGAGGGTTAACCTCAGTTCAGCAAATCTTAGGAAAACTATCTGAAATTAAATTACTTTATAGGCTAAGTCATAAAAGTGTTTCAGTGCAGCTAGAGACGCAAAGTATGTACTAAGAAGCTTTCTGTATTGTCCTTGGTGTGAACTAATTACTTCTTTTGAAGCATGAAGGAATGCAATTGTTTCATGACTTCCAGCATCTGCCAAAGATCTGAGAAAAAGCCCTTGTCTGTATATTTTTACACGTAGATGCTAAATGCTGCCAGTTTCTAGCAATGGGGGGGGGGGGTTTGGCCAGGGAACTAAAAGTCATATGACTAGAAATTATGCCATTCTGTAAGCTATCTCAGCAGTAATATGTTAGATATTAATTTGAAAAGTCTCTTAGTGAGACCGAACATTCTGCATTCTGTCTTGGACCAGACATTAAGAACCATTCACCCAATCTGCCTTGCTCTAATGAAGTAAGTTTCTAGGGAACAGTATAGCTCTCTTAGATACAGTCAAGAATATAGTAGTAGCTTAGTTTAGATGTTTGTGTGAGCCTGTACTGCAATGTTATTTTAAATATTTCCTGTGGTTTTGAACTCTGATACCGTGAATATATATTTAGTATTGTCTTGTTCTTTTATTTATTTATTATTAAATATATGTAAACCTGTCATTGTGGCTGATCTGTGTAGAGATATTTAAGTTTTGAGAGTACTTGCATATTTATTTGGTGACTCTGTGTGGGCCACTCCTAATAGCCTTACTCTTAGCCAAACTACCATTTGTGTTAATATTATTACGCAGTAAGACTGGACACTCTGTTAAGGGCCTTAAGTTAGCTGACAGGAGTGACTAGTGGCAGTGAAAACTACCTTATAGTCTGGGCAGAAGGGGGCATAGGTAGTAAACCTATGCCTGCCTTTCCCAGGTGTATGAAGCAAATAGGGGTTATCTTCGGAATCCCTAAAACACACAAACATCTGGTTAATCCCCCTTTAGACCGATAGTTTCCTCACCGCATTCCATCACTGAGGGAATTTCACTTGTGTTGGATGCTACGTTGGGGCCCCTTTTAAATAACAATTCATCTTTTGTTAGGGATTCCTGGCATTTTTTAGAGAAATTGAGGATTTTCCATGAAAGTGGAATTTTTGATCCTAAAAGGCATACTATTTTTACCTTAGATGTCGTGTCACTATACACTTGCATTCCCCATGAAGAAGGTGTAGAGGCTGTTCGCAGCTATTTGCTCAAAACCAATCTTTTCTCTAATAGTGCCATATCTACAGTTTGTAGATTATTAGAAATTGTTCTAGAAAACAATTTCTTTTTATTTAAAAAATAGGTACTATAAACAAATAAGAGGGGTAGCAATGGGTTCCCCGGCTGCCCCTGCATATGCCAATGTAGTTATGGCTTGGTGGGAATTCGAGTGTATTCCCATCCTTAAGAAAAAATTCCACATTGAGTTTTATTGTAGGTTCATTGACGATTTAATTTTTATTATAGAAGGCAATGGCAATACAGTCAAAGATTTTGTTACAGAAGTTAATTCTCTGTCTGGTTATTTAAAATTCACCAAAGGTGAGAGTGGTTTGGTAGTTAGCTTTCTTGACATTTGTCTTTGGTAGGACTTTGTTGATAACAGGTTTCACAGTAAGATTTTTCGAAAACATACTTTCACAAATGGATATTTGCACTATCGAAGTGGCCATCCGAAGCATATCATTAAAAATATACCTAGAGGCCAGTACATTAGAGCTAGCCGCATGACTAGCAAAGAATCGGATTTAATTCAGGAATTTATTTTTATTGCCTCATTGTTTTTACAGAGAGGGTATGAAGAGATTTTACTAATAGACAGCGGTAATGAAATTTTTGACAAAGCATTTAACACATTATCCAGCTATTCTAAACAATTCTAACAACAGTATAGTTGATTACAATTCTGGACGAAACACCACTGATTTTGACATAGTTTGTTCATTGGAAATGAGTGCAGACACTAATCGCATTAGATCCACACTAGAGAAGAACTGGAGGGTTATTCAAGGGAATTCTGACATTGTTCAGGTAGTAGGCAACAAACCAAATTTTGTATTTCGCAACAATTATAACATAAAAAAGTTGCTTGAACAAAACAGCTTTTACAATGATCAATTTATGACCACCAAGAAAGGTATGTTCCGTTGCCATGGATGCAGGATCTGTAGATATATTTCAACAGGGTCTTGTATTTCTGTTGCCACTACAGACAGAACATTTGAGGTACCTGGGTTTATCACTTGTAACACTCAAGGTGTGGTCTTACATTGCCCTGTGTACTGCTTGTCCAGCTTTTTATGTGGGAATGACCACTAGAAGTTTAGGGACACGCATTAAGGAACACCTATATAGCATAAGGAGTGAAGATCAAAATAATGCACTATTTAAACACTCTAGTGTTTGTTCTAGTTTCAAGAAATTTGTTTTTTCTGTTTTGGAAGCATGTAAACAAGACATGAGGGTAGGAGATTTTAAAAATTATTTAGAACAAAGAGAGACACTGTGGCAGATTAAGTTATCTTCAGATAAACCCCCCGGTCTGAATGAAACAATAAATGTCAAGTGTTTCCGAAAATATCGTAAGTTGGCCATTGACAAACACAGTGACTTGTCATTCTTTTTTAAAACATAAGCATTGTGACTTTAAAATTTTAATTAATTGATTGTTTATAACTGTGTTAATTGGTAACTTTGTATGTATTTAAGAGTTTTGATTTTTGATTGAATGTATTCTGAGGAAGTCTTTTGATGAAAGCGGTCATTAAAAGTTTTGTACGCTATTTTGCTGGATTGGTGAATTTCTCTGCTTGGTTCCTCCTGCCATTTTTTGGTTTATTTGTATGAAGCACTGGTTGGACAGAGAGGGTACTGGAGGTCTTGGCTTGGTCACTCAGCTAAGATCCCAACTCCATAGCTGTGCCAGTGGAAGTCTTACTGGGGATATGGAGGAAGAGGGAGAAATCAGCCGCGGACTGACTGTGTGTCATTGTGTGCTCTTATGGGGAACTGCACTTGATGCAGAGAACTGCATCTGGAAATACCGTGTGTGTACCTGCTATCCTCCCAGTGAACGTCCCCTACAGGTGCTAGTGATGAGGACTGAGGCTCTTTGATTACTGGTCCAGTGGAGGGTCCTACATTTGGTTAGCAGTGGTGGGATATCCACATCACATTTGGTTGGCAGTGGTGGGATCACATCACATACTGGGATTCAGTGGTGTGGACATTGAACTCCTGTAGCCTGTAAAAAGTGGTCACTAAAGAAGGTGTTTGTACTCTCAAGCAGACACACGGTAGATATTCAAAGTTTCATATCACAATAGTTTTATTTATTTTTTGTTAGCTTAGTCAGTCAGGGAGAGCAGGCAAGGATGTCAGCAGAGGATTATGGCAAGCTGACAAGGAGCCATTTGGCTGAGACATGCCAAGCCAAAGGACTGGGGCATGCCAACCTGACTAAAGAAAAATTATTGCAGCCTTAACCACAGTTGCATCACAGACCAGCAACCAGGAGGACAACCAGACTGGACTTGGGGAAGTACAACTCTCAGAAAATGGACAGTTCAACTTTGCCTCAGAGGACTTAAAAATCTGTCTGGAGTTAGAGAGACTTGAACTGGAGGCCAAACAGTTGTAAGCAAAATAAACAGAGAGACTGAGACATCTGGAAGCTGAAGAAAATGAGAGGCAGAGGCAACATAAAAAGGTGATGCTGACTCTTCGCCAGGGTCATTGAGGTAATGGGTAAGGGAATAACCAAACTCCAGAAGCAATAAAGGTGAGTAAATTTCTTCCACAATTTACAGAGGGTGATAATATTGATAGCTTGCTTCATACTTGAAAGGGTATGTGAAGAGTATAATGTTGACCAATAGCTCTGGGTATGGTTCCTGACCCCCTTACTCCATGGCAAAGCTGTAACTGCTTTTTCTAAATTGTCTGAAACCGACTGATTAAATTATAATTCATTAAAAAATTGTTCATTAGAGTGTTTTAAGTTAACACCTGAAGCTTACAGAAAAATGTTCTGTGAGCACAGACAAGGCAGATGAAAGTGTGTGTGATTATATTGCTGAGTTAAGCACTTATTTTCATAGGTGGGTGAGTGGGGGTCAAGTCACCAGTTTTGAAGGGTTGACAGACTTTTGGTGAGGGAACAAGCCCTTAACACTTTGCCTGAGGACATGAGAATCTGGTTGGCTGACACAGAATGTAACAGCAGATGAGGTGGGGAAAAAGGGAGATCTATACCTAGCAAGCAGGGCATCACTGCACAGGAAAGGGGTATCCTATGCTGCACAGGGTCTAAGGGAACCCATGGAGGGTAGCCTAAACTGCCCCATCAGTGTCCACCAGTAACAGGGGAAGCCACTATTTCAGGCACACAGCCAAGATCAAGGGTCAACTGTCTTAAATGTGACCAGTGGGGGCGTATAGATGTCCACTGAGACAAGGTGGGGAACAAAAGGTAGGGCAGCCAGCAAGTGGTAATGACAGAATGCCAGCAGTAAGTTGTCTGGAGATAACAAGGGTACCAAACTACCACAACAGGTTAGATCCTATCTTAGTAGATGGGGAAACAGGCCACTCCTAAGAGAGAGAGAGAGAGCGAGCCTCTGAGCTCACCAATGTGAAGCCTGCAATGGTTAAAGAGCAGCACAACTTGCTCGGGCAGTCTACTCCAGTCAGAGCTTTAGCAGGTACCCCATTCCAATTACCTTTAGCTAGGTTTCACCTTGACTGGGAGGGTGGAAAAGAAGCAAGCAAGTAGGTGTGTTTGAGGATATCCCTGCAGATGTCCTGATAAGAATGGTTTTGATAATGCAGTGCCTTGTGTGCATGCAGGGGCACACAGTCAGGCTTGGAGACAGATATGTGGGTCTGGTAGCCTGGGGGGAGACCCAGACAGACTGCACACTTGCAGCCAGGACTGGTGAGGTGGTTACTTCTGGAAGGGAGCTACCCTGTAGCAGTGAGACTGAAAGTGAGTCAGCTGCTTGTAGGTACTGATGCTCCCTTGGACAAAGGGCAGAGGTGAGTAGTAGTACCCAGGCTGACAGTGAGGCACCGGTGTCAGAGGATACCAGACTTCCTGTGGAAGGAGAGCTAGGAAGGGTTTCAAAGACAGAGTTGAGATAGGCTCAGCTCTCAGACCCTACATTTCAAGAGTTGAGGTAGAAAGCCAGGGAAGCGCCTGATTCTCAAGGGAAGGGAGAATCTGTACACTGGGACAAAGAGTTCCTGTATAGAAAGTGGACCTCCAGAGGGAGGGTTAGAGGGTGAGAGAAAGCACATGGTAGTGCCCATACCCTACCATCTGCCACCCTTATCCATAGCCTATGACATTATCTTTGTAGGTCATATTGGCATAAAGTGTACCAAGAGACGCATTCTGCAGAACTTTTATTATCCTGGGATTTCCAGGGATGTTACAGGGTACTGCAGGATCTGTGAGCAGTGCCAAAATGTAGGCAAGGCAGTAGACAGGTTCAAAGCTCCTTTGATGCCTTTCCTTGTGATTGAGGAGCCATTTCAGAGGGTAATTATGGATAGTGTGGAGCCTCTGAGTACCCCAAGTTCCACAGGGAAGATGTATGTTCTAGTGGTAGTAGATTATGCTACCAGATACCCTGGAAGCAGTGACTCTGTCCTCCACTGAGGCAGAAAAGGTGTCAGATGCTTTGTTAGAGATTTTCAGCAGGATAGGTTTCCCAAAAGAAATACGGACTGACAGAGGTGCCAATTTCAAGTCAGACCTGCTGGCTTGTCTGTGGAAGCACTGTGGGGTGAAGCACCTAAAGATCACCCCTACCACCCCCAGACTAATGATCTGGTGGAGAGGTTAAACTACACTAAAGACCGTGGAACTGACATTTGCAGACCAGTTTAAGAGGGAGTGGGGCAAATATCTTCCCCATCTTTTGTTTGCTTACAGAGATGTGCCCCAGGAATTTACAGGTTTTTCACCCTTTGAGTTGCTGTAGGGGTGTAGGGTGAGGGGACCTCTAGATTTGATTCATGAAGAGTGGGAGGGGGAGTGTGAATCTCACAAGGAATCTGTTGTGGCATATGTCCTAAACCTCAGGACAAGGTAAGGTAACTTGTATGCTTAGCCCAGGAGAACCTGGCAGAAGTCCAACAGCAAAAAAAGGTCTGGTATGACAGGAATGTTCGAGCTACAGATTATGCTGTAGGGCAGCAGGTTATGGTTCTCATTCTTGTCAGACACTACATGCTGCAGGCAGCTTGGGAGGGACCCTTCAAAGTGGTAAAGAAGGTCAGAAATGTTAACTGCATGGTAGAACTGCTAGGCAGAAGACAGGGATACAAAATGTACCATGTTAACATGATGAAACCTTATCATGATAGAGAGGCCCCAGTGCTAAGTATTTGCAGTAGAAGGCAGGAGGAGTCAGAGGGATCCATGGATGCAGGGAGCCAGCCAGCAAAATCCCAACTTACTATGGTGGAGCCTAGGGTTGCAGGCATATAATATGACAGCGCAACACTGTAATGGGGTCAGCAATACAAAGGTAGCTGGAATCTCAAAACAGGGAATGGGGTAATGTATTCCCAGACAGGCTCATTCCTCTCAAGTAATGTTTCTCAAGGTCACTTGAAAAACTAGCTTGAGTCTTTGAAGGGGGGAAGAAGTGTGATGAAAGGAGATATTGCCAGCACAGCTAGCAGGAATTTTGTAAATAATTACATGTCATTGGTGAATATCGAAATGATTTATACAAGATGCTTGTGTTACAAATGTATTAGAACACTATGCCATGGGTATATCAAACTGCTTGTACAGATGTTGGTGTTGAAAAGGTATTTATAAAGTGCTGTGTTTAAAATGTATCCACAGTGTGCCCTACTGGAAGAGAACATAAATGTACCTGCACTACTGTAACCGTTTAAATGTATATGCTTAACAGAGGAAACTGGAGGGTTATCCTCAGTCCAGCAAACTTTATAAAAAAATATTTGAAATTAAATTACTTTATCGGTTATATCATAAAGATGTTTCAATGCAGCAAGAGACAAAGTCTGTACTAAGGAGGTTTCTGTATTGTCCTTGGAGTGAACTAATTACTTTTTTTGAAGCATGAAGGAATGCAATTGTTTTATGACTTCCAGCATCTGCCAAAGATCTGAGTAAAAGCCCTTGTCTGTATATTTTACAGCTAGATGATAAATGCTGCCAGCTTGTAGCAATGGGGGTTTTGGCCTGGGAATTAGAAGTCAGATGACCAGAAATGTCGTCATTCTGCAAGCTATCCCAGCAGTAATATTTTAGATATTAATTTGAGAAGTCTCTTAGAGCATTCTGCATTCTGTCTTGGACCTGACAACAATACTAAGAACCATTCAACACATCTGCCTTGCTCTAATGAAATAAGTTTCTGGGGAACAGTATAATTCTCTTAGATACAGTCAGGAATATAGTAAAGCTTAGTTTTTCTTTATTTATGTGAGCCTCTACTGCAAGGTTATTTTAAATATTTCTTGTGGTTTTGAACTCTAATGTCACTGCGAATATATATTTAGTATTGTCTTGTTCTTTTATTAATTAAACATATTTAAACCTTTCATTTGGCTGATCTATGTAGAGATATTTAAGTTTTGAGAGAACTTGCATGTTTATTTGGTGACATTATGTGGGCCACTCCTAATAGCCTTGCTCTTGGTCAGACTACTATTTGTGTTAATACTATATTACACAGTAAGATTGGACACCCTTTGTTAAGGGCTTTAAGGTAGCTGACAGGAGTGACTAGTGGCAGTGAAAACTACTTTATAGTCCGGGCAGAAGGGGGCATTGCTAGTAAACCTGTGCCAGCCTTTCTCAGGTGTATTCGTGTAAATCAAACATCAAAGAGTGTTTGTCGGCTACTTGGGCAGGGACACAAAGCACTGGTTGGACAGAGAGGGTGCTGGAGGTCTTGGCATGGTCACTCAGCTGAGATCTCAACTCTATAGCTGTGCCAGTGGGGAGTCTTACTGGGAATGTGGAGGAAGAGGGAGAAACCAGCCCCGGATTGAATATGGTCTCTGAGTGCTGTTAAGATAAATTGCACTTGATGCAGAAAGCTGCATCTGAAAATACTGTGTGTGCACCTGCTATCCTCCCAGTGAACATCCTCCACAGGTGCCAGTGTTGAGGATTGAGGCTCCCTGATTACTGGTCCAGTAGAAGATTGTCACAGGGTGTTCTGGAGAAGTGTCAGAAGAAATGGAAATACCCTGCTGGCTAGCCTGGAGTCTTTGGGATGGCTGTCTCCATGCAGTAGACAGATGAGGCTCAAGGCACAGAGACATACAAGATCCAGAAGGGAGATCTGAAGGGGGAGGAACAGAAGCAGAAAACACTCTCTCCACCACCTCAAAAGCGGAATGCTCCTGGGAGAAGGAAATTTACAGAGCTGAGAAGCCATGCATCCACCCCATCGGCTCCCCCTGACCTGAAGATAGCACACTCGTGGCAGAGATCGGAGCAGAGCTATCCAATGCCGAAGCTCCGAGGGGCAGAGATGGCTCTAACACCTCAGATCCGATATGGAGGCTTTGGCTCTGATGCACTTGGAGTTGGAGCTGGTGCACTCAAAGAAGGCCTCGGAGTCAAATATAATATGATTTTCAGAACTGACCTAGACAGTCTCAGAAAACTCAGATCCAAGGGCTCTGAAATCATGAGTTGGATCAGAGAAGGAGCAGAGACCGGTGGTGTAGTGCAGGTGAGGGCTTCCTAGCCCAGAGCCAGAAAAAACTCCCATCTGAATCTGTGTTGACAGAAACTTCCTCATCATTCTATCCATATCAGCTTTGGTTAGACTTCTGGAGGAACAAGATGATGAGGCCACAGAGGGGGACCTGGAATACCGAAGAGACTCTAAATATGTCGATGGGACCTGAGAGGGTACTGGATCTATGGAAGGTGAATATCTGGTCTGAGGTAAAGGCTTCAGATCTGATAATACAGGATCCAGGGAAGATGATTTGATGTCTGACGCCGGCTTCGGTGAAGCTGCAGTCTTCAGATCCGACTTATGTTTTTTTCTTGGAGGCTCCACCATCAGATGGAAGGGGTGGAAGAACCTGATGGATCTAAAGGCTTTTTATAGTGTGTTCCTTTGTCACAGATTTGGGGGGGGGGTTGATCATCAGATAAAGCCTCTGAAAAATTAGACAGAAGCAAGCCTTTTAAAATAAGCTTGTTCTTACAGTCCACAATGGCCCAAGAATTAAAACATTTACATGTCACAATCTTTCTGAAGGTGCTCAGGGCATAGATAATAAATGCAGAAGACATGTTTGTCAGAAAGAGGCAACTTATGCCTGCTCTTCTGGCACTTCTGAGAACCAGATGGTTTTCAGACATTTTAACAACCAGATTTTAAGAGAAAAACAAAACTTTTTTTTTTTTTTGAAGATAGAAGGGAAGATGATACCAACAATGGCATCAAAGAATACACTAACCATGAAAAGGAGATACAAGGGAAAATTTACCTATAATGGTAAGAAAGAGTTAAACTAGAGTGTAGGTAGGGAGGAACTATATTAAGCCATAAAAAAGGGCAATAACATAAAATAAGATAATAAGATCTGTCTTTGAACACTAAACTTGAGAACTCTCGCAATCGCGTCCAAATGCGAAAGCAGCAAACATGATCTGAGGTATGTTAGCGGCTAGAGCATTGCTGATAAGGGAGGAGCTCGACAGTTTTCTAGTGTCCACAAGCTGTAAATAATGGCTCAGTTGTATCCAAACCTAATTGTTGAGGAATGAATGAAAACTGACACCATCAGCATCAGATACACTTTTTAATACAGAATCAGTGGAATAGTTCATGAGACAATGTCCTACATATGGCATACAAAAAGAATAAGGTGCTACTTTATGAGTATTCTGAAAATTCTGGTCTAAAATTACTGAAAACTGAAAAAGTTACATGCAAATTAATTTGGCAAATATGTACTTTCCATTTTTCATTATTTCAAGCCATCATTTTTCGTTTGCCATTTATTTAGGACAGCACAGTGGTGCAGTGGTAGCATTGTTGCCTCAAAGCAAGAGGTCCTTCAGTTCAATTCTCGGCTGGGGTGCCTTCTGTGTGGAGTCTGCATGTCCTCCCTACGTTCATGCAGGTTTCTTGCCACTTCACAAAAACATGCATCTGGAGCTTTTCTCCTCAGGCCTCTGCTGAAAATTGGGTTTGTTCTAAGTCGGACATTCCCAGTAAACAAATGTTAAACAAACACATAAATACGTTTTTTTCCAATTATGAACTACAGCACTTGGTGTGAACTATAATTATATAGCAATATCCAGGGCAAAAGCACTAGAACCACCAAAGCTACAAACTTAAATTATATAAACCAACCCCAGAAAAAGTAGTCATCTAAAACTGAGAAAACAGTAATTTGTTTCAACCATATTATGAATTTGGCAGGCATTCATGGATGCAGGCAAAAGCACATCTTCCATCACAAAAGAAGGATCTTATTGCATTTTGCAAAAGTACCTTCCACATCAAATGTGAAAAAGTCTGTTACTCTATTTAGGATAAAAAAAATGGTATAAGACATACTGAAAAAAATATATTAAAAACTCAAACTGTTATGGCTCTGAGTTTAATATAATGAATGCAGTCTCAAGTCTGGTAATTTTCAATATTTTACCAAAACAGAAAAGTCTTTGAATAGTTTCATAATGCAATAGGAGTCTATTTTCAGAGAAAGGACAAAATACACTTGTATCCCATAAGGAGGTCAGGCTGCTGCACAACAAAACCACATGCTGTAGCTCATGCAAAATTCTAACAGCTATATACATGAAGCAACATAACGGAAACCCTTTGCTGTAGTTCGAGAGGGAAACTATTGAATAATTCCTAACTTACGATGGTGCATTTAATTTGATGAATACAGCCTACAAAATTTAATAAATTACCACATTTTACACTAAACTGCATGATATACTGTGTTAGAAACGAAATGAAATAGCCCTTCATTCAGATCTAAAACTTACTTTTAATACCAGCATGAGATTCTGTGTATTTAAAGTCCAGTTCTAATCCATATCACAGTTTAATACTTAAGAATTATCACAAAACTGTGCACAAACTGAATTATCATTGCTGAAAAACAGCCACACTTACAAGCACGCATTTAGTTTTAGCAATGCAATTTCTATGACTGAAACTAGTAATGTAACACTGTCTTCAAAAAAGCTTGAACTCGTGACATATCACGATTTACAGATGCTGACAAATATTTTGTTGCCTGACCATGGATAGCAGTTTCCACCAGATTTAAAAGGCAGTGAACAGTTGGGATTTCACGACTTGACCTCACAAGTGCACATCTTGAAACAATTGCAGGTCCAATCAATCTCCAATACAAGACAATATTCGGCTTTGACAAGTGTGCATATGTACTTATTTGCAGTGTACTTGCCTAAAAATACAACACAAGTGGCTGTAAATGAGCTCGCCTCGTGCTACCATGTCAGTGTTCTGATTCATACTAGACTAAGCTTCACACTTAAGAATCAAGGCTCCTCTGTGGCAGCCACACTTGCTCAAATCTGTGCAGGTATTTCAAAACTAAAATGGTCAGTGATACATTGTTACAAATTGTGCACAGCATTAAACTGGTATGTTTCCCCAACACCACAATCTCCTTATCAAGTAAGGTGAACAAAGTTTAATGTCAGGATAAAAAAAAACACAGTCAAAGCTATATCCACCAAGAGCTGCCATCAAGCTTTAAGAAAGGTATTTCAGTGATACCCCATGCCTTCTTCACTCTTACCTGAAGTGCTAACCATTATTTTCAACACGGCAAATCAAAGCAAGATAACTGCTGGACATTTCAATACATTTTGCCTGTGTACACACACACACACATACATACATATAAAGACCCACAAAATGTAAATGTAATATTTCTTGTATTTACTTAACAGCAAATAGTTAAAACACCATCTCACAAAAATAAATATTGGATTATACTGTGCTTGGTCTTTTGTTGGTGGATTTATGTTGATTCCAGACACTACAATGCTCCTTTCATGCGATTGGTATTTTCAGTTTTATGTATTATTTCAAAAGGAGATGTGGTTTGCCAAAACACCTCATAAAGTGCTCAAAACTATGTCAGCTCTAGTCCAAGAGGTGTCTTTTACTATCAGATTGTTCTACAGCTCCACAATCAAACCCAGTACTCTAAAGGTAACATAAAACCTTTGCAGTTGGCCATAGGGCCCATAGAAAGTACTTCAGTCTAGTACTGAAATTTTGCTTTTGTGTACCTCAGACTGCTGAGGAACTCTTAGGATAATGTGTGCTGAAGGAAAAATATTTTTAGACTTCTTCCTAATTTTGCTGCTCTGATTAACCTGTCTTAGAAAAAGGCCATAATCTATAATCGCAATTTGCATTTAATGGTCGGTGTTATTTTTTTAATAACCTGCTGACAACGTGAGTGCCCCTTCCCCAGTGCTGTGAGTGGAGTATCTGATAAACCTGCTAATTTACTCAGTCAGCTCAGGGTGTGTACCGAAGGACAAGGTAAACACATTTCAAACTGTTTTAGACCCTTCATAACAGTCATGCACTGAACATTAAATAAACTGGACAACATGCAAGATAAATTATTGAATACAACACAAAACACAGAACTTGAACAGAAGCAGGTTGTGAAACTGCTGGCTCATCCCTGCTGCCATGTCCCTAGTCAAAGCAATTGTTTAACACAACTGAAAGCTTGTGTGATCATATATAATTTGTTTCCTTCCTTTTTAAGCTGTTATTACAACGTCATAGACAGCTTTAGCAAACTACTACTGCAGCAGACAGAAGAATACTGTAGAACCACACTTTCCAGCCCACAAGGCTGAAGAATATTAGCCACAAGCAGCCTACAACAAAACCAGAGTGATTGCAACCTAAAGCACAGGCATGACTTGTGTTCCAAGTGTGGCAATGAACATCTATTCTAATATGCTTAGAATCAACATTCCTGATAGGGATATAAAATTACTCATTCTTTGCCAAAGCACCAGTCTGAAAGGCCAGACTATTCTCACCCGGTGAATCACAAAGCTCAAAATGTTATTGATGCTTTTTGTATACCATTAATAACTTCTGCTCTAAAATTTAGCCCTCCCCTAGCTAGATTTACCTTTTTTCTACTACTTTTTTTTTTTTTTTTTTTTTTTTTTTAAGGAGCAGGATCTGTGTATGTGCATGTACACTATTAAAGCAATTAACTAAGTCTCCACAAAAATGATTAGCTACTATACGGGGTCTAATATCTGCAAAACCGCTATGGAGTAAAATAAAACCTGCTGATCTGTTTTGCCCTATGCTGCAATATTTTAAGGTCAAAATTATTACAAGTTCACACAAAAAAAGTATAGCAATATGGTGACCAAAAACCTTAAAAAAGTATACACAAACTATCACTTTCTCTTTTATTAAATACATAGACTATGTCCTGTTAAATTATAAAACACACACACACATACACAAAATACAGACATGCTTAGGCACTGTTAGAACCAGAGTGTAAAACGATTAGTTTTACTTTCAGATTCAAATCCAAGACCTCTGGCATACCATGCTGGCGTCACTTCCACTGCACCAGTGAAAGACTCTGGACAGATAGGTGTTGAGTTTTTCCTGGAAGTCTTAGATTAGAGTCCCAAATGTCTATGGACGTCTAAGGTATGATTCTAACAGTGCTTATGCAGACGGTTTCTCTGTATGTGTTCAGCTGGAAGTTTCCTAGCTGAAGAAATAACATCCTTAAGGGAAAACTCAGCACCTACCTGTCCAGATGCTTTTGTTTGTCCAGTGGCAGTGACATCAGCATTCTATGCTGGAGGTCTTGCATTCAAGTCCCAAATAAGAGCAAATATTACTCTCTGAATTCTGTGATTCTAAGAGTGTCTAAGCAGAGAGCTTTCTCTGTATTTGTGTGTGTGTCCATTTGTAATACAACTTTAACCACCATGCTGATGATTTCCTAGCTGAAGGGATAAGTATCTCAAAGATGAAACTCAACTATCTGTTCAGAGGCTGCTGATGGTCTAGTAGCAGTGTACAGCATAGAATGCTGCAGGTCTTGGGTGTGAGTCCCAAATGAGAGCTATTGTTATCCTTTAACTAAAAACAGCCAGACATCTCTCGGAGCTGTTAAGAAATGGAAGAGTACTATTCTTGGACAGGGAGTCTGTCTAAAAAAGCTGAAGCAGTCACATAGAAAGCATAGCAACATAAATACATCTAGATTCCCAAAGATAAAGTGGGACTAAAATCCTGAACTACCTTAGGGGGGAAAAAAACAGCTTAAAGATGCTATTTCTATTTGTCAAGTCAGCTTCAGAAACTCTGCTTCACTTTTTCATAACCTACATCTAATTTCATCAAAAGAGTACTTAAAAAAGAAAAGAAAATATCACAGACTGCAACTTCATATGCTTGTAGGTCCACTGAATACGCACATAAACATTGTAGCTTGAAAGTTTTCAGTCAAAAGTAATCTGAGCACTACAGACCACTCAGTAATAAAGTGCAACTTAATAAATCATGCGGAATCATATTTTATCCAAACCCTTTCTAACTCTTAGTACCATCTGTTACCATCCAAACTATATGACAAGATATGATATATAATTAATAGGTAAACAACAATCTAATTAAAATGGACAAATACTCCATGTTCCTGCCATTTGGGAGCTCTAATTACAGACTAAATTTTAAGCTTGAATTAAATATTTAAGCTGGAAAATTAACTTTCCTTCTCGAGCCTTGAATACATTAATACAGATATGTGAAGTGACTTCCTGATGGGAGCTAAAAGATGTAATTTTGTTTCATCAAAGCAGTAACTAATTGTTAAGCAGCAGTACCTTACCATATGCACACAATGGCTATTCAGACACATGAGAGACTGTTTTAAAGCCTTCTCTAGACACAGTGCCTTTGTGTAAGTGTCCCTGTTTACAGATATAAATATGCAAAGTATATACCACACTGCTGCTCGATATACATAGCACAAACAAGAAAAGCAACCAATATATAAAATAAAACATTTTGTTATAATCAGAACACAGCTGGTCCAATATTCTGACACATTAATTATAGAGAATACAGTTACCTATACCCAGATGAGATAAAATGCTGTGACTATTCACACTAGCTGTTCTCCATTTACAAATATTTACAGCTGTGCAATTCAAAATAAAGAACACATATATTTTCTTTAACAGTGGCAATGACTGGAATTACTGTAAGAATGCCTGTAAAGGAGACAAATTCAATTAAAAGAAAGGTTAAGGGTCAGCAGATGATGATGGCATAAAGAGAGCCCAGCAAAAGAAAGGCAGGGTAAGAAGCAGAGTGCTTCAGTGATCAGTGTGAGGATAAGTCTGGCTTGTATTTCAAAGAAAAGGTGTGTCTTAATGCAGATATACTAAAATCTAAAAAAAAAAAAAAAAACAACAATCTTGAATAAATGGGAATAATAAAAATTTAAAAATGTACAGACATTTTTATGGTTTCAACCAGCTACAAAGAAATTCAGTCACATTAGAAAAAAGGACACTACAAATTGGATGGAGTGATGCTGGAAAGAATCAAGCTGGAAGTAAACTTATAGGTAACCAGAACAGAGAATTACTGGAGACCTTGGAATATACCATGAGAGCATGCAGGATTATTTGGGTGGTAGGTTATGGAAGTCCACTTAAAGCAGAAAAAGGAAGGATACCTTGCCATGGACAGTTTAATCCTTCAACTTACTACGTATCTGCAATATAAACAAAAGTAATGTATTCATTATTACAGATTCAGAAGAGCAAGTTTATCTTTTGTAAATGCAGGACTAATGCCAGCAAGACAACAGAACTGGTCAGCGTGTAAAACTTATCCCTGCAGCCAAACACCCTCCTGTGTCCCACTATGCATCAGATCACAGGAAAGATGTAAATATGCGAAAAAATTGGGAAACCTAGAAACTTGAGACAGACTATGTTAGAAGAGGGTAAGGTGAGAGGGGATGTTACAAAGGCAGAATCTGCTCTTCCAGATCTATCATTACTGTAAGTACATCTGATAAAGGGAGGTGCATCCTCTATAAACACATGACAGACTCCCTGGGCAATTCCACTACTGGGAACATAACCACTTATATCACAATGACCACAAAAAATTCTGGAAATCAAATTCAGCTTGTAATGTCTTGTAACTGTGCCGAGAGTGGATCAAGTAGTCACTAGACAAATAGCACCAACAGCATTGCTGAAAGCACCACTGTAATAGCTACTGCTCTAATGGAAAGTGCCTTCTTTGCTGAAGGAAAAGGCATAATACACTTGCTGAATTATTTGGACAATCAATCACCTGACCAAAAATATTTTGGAAACCTTCTGACCAGTCTTTCTTTTAAAGAAAGTGACTTACCACTGTTTATCTTTGCAGATATGCTTTGTTCCATTTTTACAAGGTTTGTTGCAATTAGACTTAGCATTTTTGATTCTTGGACAAAGATGAGCTGAAATGCTTAGACATTCCAAAACTGTGGACATTTTTGAATGCAGGGAATGTATCCTCTTCATTGGTAGATGTATTCTGAATATAAAAGGCATCCAAAGTTACAGCTGATAAATGTAAGCAGTTAGATGGGACTCAACTTGGCCTTTCTAAAACTTACCATGGTGCTAAGACACTGGAATATCAAAATCAGAGATGTCCTGGACCATAGATGTAGCAAGGAGCCAGTCATCTTAAGTATGGGAATAACCTTCGCTGCTTCCAACCTTAGACATGTTGCAACTATAGGCATGCATTACCCAGAGGTTAAGGCATGCATGAAAGGAAGGATTTAGTAATAGTAATAATGGTCTCTTTCCCTGAAGCAGAGATATTGCTTGGTTTCCTTTGTGATTCTGTTGCGGAAACAGGCATCCGGAGGGGTCCAAAAAACACATCCTGCCTCTCTCAGATAAGCATGAGAGGATCAACTGCAATATGATCTTGTAAACAGTTTTACTGTGGATGAAGCTGTGTAGAACACACAAATTTAGAATCAGCCTGATGCCCTTGGTGTTTTTTTTTTTTTTTTTTTTTTTTTTTTTTACACCAAAAATAATCTAGAAGAAAATCCCGACCTTTTCCTGTCTAGTAGGACCTCCTGAATAGTTCTTTTTCTGGAGATGTCTGATGGTCTTCCTTTTTGCTAGTAGTAACTGACAAGATGGAGTACTGGGCAATTAAACAGGATGAATTAGCAGTGTCACAAATGGAATTTTGTTTCCCCTGGATACAAGTGTCCTGTTCCATAGTGTTTAAAGATTTTTATGTGGACAGGTAGAAGTTCAAACAGCCCCAGACTGATTCAGGAGAGGGATAGTTTGGAAAAGGCCTCAGGGCTGCTGTCAACCTATAGGCAGAATTCAACTGCCCAAAAGAGTCCAGTAGCTCTTACCTCTAGCTCGTAGCATTTCTGAAAGTTATCAAAGTTACTGGACTGCAGTCAGTTTGTATGCTTTGGCTCATTCCTGTGCCTGAACCGACCACTTCAAGTATTGGATCCTCTGCATCCAGGAAAAGTTTTGAATCAGCTATTTTTTTTTTTTAAACAGAAATTTTATTGAAATCCAGTCCTTATAACATACTTTTTTTTCCAACAACTTTATTAAAAAAACTCAAATCAATGTAACATACCAGTCAGTAAAATGAACATTTGCATGAAAAAACTAAAATAACATTGCAGGTTACAACATAAATAAAAATATGGAAAACAGCCACTGTGAAAATATGCCTTAAACCACAGTTTCAACTCCAGCTTACCAAATTCTTAGTCTAATTCCAATAAGTGAGGCTGGGGAAAAAAAAAAATCACATAGATGTCAATAACCTGCAATCTAATGGGAAATATGTAGCCCCTAATAATGACTGCCTCTAAGTAAAGCAGTTCATGTAACCCATTTTATTCTTCTTAATCCTGAGTTCTCTGCTTCCCATTCCAGTTCACAAAACTCTTTCAGACAAATGCGACTACGGCCTAGCAGCTGCCCATGTGGAGGTGAATGACCTGAAGTGCTGCACCCAGAGGGACATGCAGACAGATGTGATGGAACTCTCTATGCAAATGTTAGTGGCAGGAAAGACACTACTCTTGAGAAGCATCTAGGTGACACCTAGGATGATGCCTAGATACCACAACAAGATAACTGGCTTTAACAACTGGCTAAGTAGTTGGTATCATTATAAGGGGATCCAATCCAGTATGCGTCAGCCTGAGATGAGATGCTAGATAAGACTTCCTGTTTTGCCACAGATGGCATACATATCTCATACCAGATGATCTGCATATTGGCTTTAGCCTTTGCTACACCCATAGTGCCTTTTTAGGCAGAGTTCCCCAGTGCACATTCCTACAGTTTCATACTCTAATTTGGACAACAAGGTGCCACTACACAATGGTATCAGTCGAAATAGAAAGATGTCTGAACTTGAAGCTGTCCTGCAACTTAAACACCTCCATATTTGTATAGTTACTGAGATGCTGTTTCATGGCAGTAACAGTACTGCTTTTTTTTAATAGAGTTTAGCTTCTATCATTCCTTAAGGCCCTTGGGTAACTGTAGGAAGTTTCTGTATTTGCAGAAATACCATCACCTCACATCAAATTACCTATGACCAAAACTTGGAGCTACTGGAATTCTAAATCACCATTAACAAGTCCAACAATTACTTTATTAATCAGTAGACAGAGCAAGGAAGTTGCTGCATGCAGATGACATGGTTTTACAAGCAGACTTTGAAGAAGAACTTCAGCAAATGTAGAAAAATTGAATGTAAAACTGAAGGCACATGAGATGAAACAGAGTATAAGACAAGACAGCTGTGACTGCAGCAAATGGGGAAAAAAGCATAAGTTGTTGAAAATTGAGATAGAAGGGAAAATAGAGGAACAGGTGAACAGCTTCAAGTATCTGGGAAGGGTTCTAGAGGACAACAGAAGTCTGAATGAGAAGGACAAACAATCAGAAGGGCTTCAGCCAAATGTTACAGAGTGCCAGGTGCAGACAGAAAAATGCCAAAGAAGCTGAAGAGTAAGGTATACAAAACAGCGGTCTGAACAGTACTACTGTATGGAAGAGAAAACTAGGTAATGAAGACAGAGCAGGTAAGGTAGCTAGAGGTGATGGAAATGAAGTGCCTGAGATGGATGCACACTGTGGGACAGAAAAAAGAGAAATCAGAACAGAAGCCCAAGTAGCTCCAGTTGCAGAAAAAGTCAAAGAGAACAGATTACTGTGGTTTGGGCACATGTGCAGGATAACAGAAGACAATCGAGCAAAGAAAACTGGGAGAGGCAATCGAGCAAAGAAAACTGGGAGAGGCAGGAAGATGTCAAGGGGAAACAGGCATCCAAGCAAAGAGATGGATGGAGTACATAAAAGAAGACTTCTAAACAGTGAGTCATGACCATCAAAGAAGGTAGAAAAGTGGCACCGAATCACGAAAGATGCCAGTAGGAGATGCAATGCCCCAACTCTTTATGAAAAAAAGGAAAAAGGAGGTGAATGATGATGATGATGATTATGACCTCCTTGCTAGCTACAGATCTCTTATCAGTGTCCCCCAAAAGTTACGGTAATTACCTTAGCATTGGGGGGTTAAATATCAAATCAAATACCTTACTGCAATGTGATTTCAGCTACCCACCCAAGCATTAACTGGCACGGTTAAACCTGTAAAATGGATATGCTCAGCGTTTCCTGGACTTTGGTAATGCCAATGCACTGGAAAAATGCAAAATTATGCACTACAGGTTCCAATAACCTTTTTTTAGACA